>NW_006256612.1:7421203-7625769 GCF_000478725.1 Eutrema salsugineum
AGATTTTAGTTATAGCTGGTCGTTGGTTTTTGTTGTCATACAGTGCACAGGTGCTTCCTCTCTTCCCTTGTATATTTTGAAAATGATTATCGTGTCATCTCTACGTAGATTTTAGAGTATTAATACTTACGATCTACCTACACTGATATTGGATGGTTGAAAAATAATAAAAAGGAATAAAGAAAATATGATAAATAATAACAACCAAAAGATAAAGAGGACGCAAAATAAGAAAACGAATAACTATTATGTGAAAATGAAGAATTTGTGTTTGTTTTAGTTTAGTTGATTTGTGGGTTTAATACACTTATTTAGTATTGCATTTTAGGTGTTTAATTTTATGGGTTTGTTTTATTTTGATCATATACGTTTCAGTTGTTTAAATTTTCTTGATTCACATAATATAAAATTTTATTTTATGATTTTAATCCTCTCGGGAGTCTGCGCGGATAAGACATCTAGTTGTAACGAAATGGAGAGTAGGAAATAAAATTTAACCATTAGCCAAAAAAAAAAAATCTATTAATAATAACAAAATGAAAAACTATGAATGAACCTTTGAACCATTGTGTCTTTCTCTTATACATTTTCATATATAACTGCTAATTTATTCAAATGTTATAATTCATTAATCTTTGAACAATTATGTCTTTTTATTGTACATTTTCATCTGTTAATTTATTTAAACGTTACAATTTTACGGTTGTGTCTTTTTATTTTATTTTATTGATTGTACCATTTCATACATAAATGCTGATTATCAACTGTTGCTTCTCTGAATACTTATGTATTGTATATATTTTGTTCATTGTTTTTTATTTCTTTTAAAAAAAAAATTCTTATAATGCTCTCTTACTTTGAAAAACAGCATCTTATATATCAATTTATTGTTGATAAACTTCAAATTAACTTAAAATTCCTTAATAAAAACATTGTTCATTTGCAAGAAATTTTACAGAAATGGTGTTACAAGATAGATGGTTAGTCATGAATAAAAAAAAACTTGAAATGAAAGGTGAAAAATCTGCTCATTTCCCAAGAAAATATTGTTAGAACAAAAGCCAAAAAAATTGGACTAAACAAAAACTGATAATTCTATTGGCAATTATATCACTAATCTTAAACGATCATATTTTATTTTATCTTATGAATGTTTAATTTAAAAAAAAATATTCAGCCATAAATAAAGAAGAACTTCAATTGAAGGATCTACCATCTGCTCATTATCTAGAAAATATGAGACAATTATATAATTGATTTGACACAGAAATCATTATATACCAAACTATTACGGGGATTAAAGATGCACTTTAACACAACTAATAGATTTGTATGTGAATAATTGAAAAAAAAAGACAACAAAAAATCCAATTTATGTGAAAGTTATGAAGATTTTAGTTCGGAAATGAAAAAAATACAGAAAAATCACAAAAAGTTTTAAAACAAAATAAACGGCTAGGAAGAACAACAAAAAACCCGCAAGTGCACAGCTGATCGATTGTAGTACTTAGGGATCAAATCCACAGGGAAGGAGAATATTTTCCTGCAACAGCTTTGGTGGTGTGTTTAAAATGTAAAAACGAATTCTAAAAAGAAACAACGGGAATTAAATGGCCTAATAACTAAACTTAACGAAAATGAATAAAAATGAGAAATACGGATATTCTAATTGCTTAAATGAAAATCTACTAAAAAGGAATGAGAATATTGAACTAAAGCTTGAAATAAAAACGGTGTGAATCTATAGGAAAGAAGGCGTTGGGGTTCAGGGAAGTTTTCTCAGGGGTACGAACGATTCAAAACATTGCTAGAGAGTAAATTTTATAAGATCTTAGCTTAAACTTTTCGAACTGGAGTCACGGACGTATGAATACGCCATTGTCGTGATCATAGACAACTATCTCTCTCAACCCTGACCAGTAGGTTTCCACTCTGGCCCTGGAAGAGAAGAGATGCATTATGTTTAAGACTCGTCACTCCTATGTTTGTTTTGCTCTCCCAAACTAGATCTGACACCGGATGAACACTTTCGTGTCACCAAGCATCTGGATCAGATTGTAGTTCATGACGCTACTCTAATGCAGTAAAAACGAATTCAGAAAAAAAAGTTCTAAGATTCGGCTCAAAAGCTCATGAAATCCTCATCGAACATATAAATCCCCATCGAAAATCCCTTAATCCCAACAATAAAACTACTCAGACATAATGAACGAAATCAAAAACATAGTATTAATAAGTAGAATAGAAACCGAAATTGAAAAAGAAAGAACAAGAGTTCAAGAGAACAAACCTCTCTCTCTCTCTCCCTAAAAGCTAAAACAAAAACAATAAGAAAAATATGAAGTAATAATTCGGTTCTCCCTTTTAGGGTTCCTAAAACATGTATTTATAGTGCTCAAGACATCTCAGGACGTCACTTAGGGTTTCTCCAAATGAAGGAATCATTGTGGGCTTCAGAAATGGGCCTTCGGGCTTGGAGTTGGCATGCCGCGGTCGGGAGGGCTTCTGACCGCGAGAAATGGCATGTTGGCCGCGGGTGGAATTGCTTGCCGGCTGGTTTATGGGACATCTTGCTCTTCGCGTATCTTTTGATTGAACCGTTGGATTGCCAAGCTGTAAAGTGTGCTGGAAAGATGATACTTCCATCTTTAAGGTCTCCAAATTTGAGCTGGATCAGACGGTGAGAAGGCCTTAAATCAGGGGTGAACTTCTGACGGTTTGACTCTGAGCTGAAATCTGGTTTTCTATCCATTTTGTTAAGCTTTTCCCTAAGTTACCTGAAAAGAGTCTTGGAACTACAAATACTAGAAAAACGTAATAAAAGTACTTAAAAGCAATTAAAAACATAGAAAAAGTATTTCAAAACGATCCATAAAAGTGGTCAAAATACGATGTTATCAAAACGTCAAATTAACTTAGAATTCTTTAAGAAAATTATTGTTCTTTTGCAAGCAATTGTTACTGAAATGGTGTTAGATGAATTTGTTTTAAGTAGATGGTTAGCCATAAATAAAGAAAAACTTTAAATGGAGCGTGAAAGATCTGTTCATTCCCCAAGAAAATATTTTTAGAACGAAAGTCAAATAATTTAGACTTAAAATAGTAATTATTTTGGCAATTATATTACTGATCTTAAAAGACAACATAACATTTTTTCTATGAGTTTTTAGTTATATTTTAAATTTGTTTTAAAAAAAATATATTCAGCCATGAATAAAGAAGACTTGAATTAGGGGGTTTCACATCAGCTCAATATCCATAAAATATTTTTGAAAGAAAATTCAAAAAATTAGGACTAAACAAAAAATGATATTTTTTTGGCAAGTTTATCACTATTTTTAGAAGGCAACATAATCTTTTATCTTATACGTTTATTATTTATATTTAAAAATCTAATTTTAAAATTTAATTTATTATTAAATATGCAAGTGTAACACTACTTTTGGTTATAGTAGAATAGTTATATAATTTATTTGACATAAGAAACATGAGATACCAAACTATAATGGGGATTAAACTGCATTTTTCAAAGTAGATAATGCAACTAATAGATCTGGATGTTAAGTGAAAAAAAAAGACAAAAAAGCCAATTTATGTGAAAGTGATGAAGATTTTAGTCTTGAAAATAAGAAAATGAAAAATCACAAAAAAAGTTTCAAGACAAAAGAAAAAACTAGGAAAACCAAAAAAAAAACATAAATCTGTGAAAAAAATAGCAATAAGAAAAACTATGAATGAACCATTTTCTTTATATATTTATTATTATTTTAAAATTAATTGTAATATTTTGTGTATAACAGTATTTAATTTGAAAGGTTATCATTATTATAAAATTTTGTCTTTTTATTTATTTATTTTTTAAATTATACTTTCTATATATGAAAAATTTCGAATGAACGGTTGTGTCTTTCCATTAAATATATTTTAATTGTATTTTTTATATATAATTGCTAGCTATTGTATGGTTATGTCTTTTGTTTTTTAATTTGTATATGTGTTGGTAATTTAGTGAATCTATGATTACATATTAATAGGAAATGAATGTGGGACATTTAAGTGTTATGGTTATTTTGTTGAACCATTACAATTATTGAGTTTATGGTTATTTTACTAAATATTGCAATTTTAGAGATTATGGTCATTTTATCAATCATTGCAGCTCTTTTGTTTATAGTTATTTACTAAACATCACAATTCTTGAAATTAAGGTTAATTTACAAATCATTGCATCTCTTGAGTTAATGGTTATTAAATCATTGCAACTGTTCAAAATCTTATATATAAAAGTTGCTCAACTTTCTCCATATGATTGACACATCAGCATGGGATAAGTTGACAAATGTCCTTAAATTTTAATTAATAAATTTTAATATTAAATTTTAAAACATTTAAAGAATATGAAAAGTTTGTTTTATTATTTGACTCTTAATTAAAATTTATATTAATGTTAAACAAAATTTATGTTATAACTAATTAAAAATATTGATAGATATGTATTTAACTTTTATATAATTGTAGCTTATTTAATAATATTTAGATTACTTAATAATATTCAAGATGTATTTCAAATTAATTTTTTAAAATTATTTATCATAAAATACTGACAAGTAACAAATGAAATGATGATTATATTAATTTTATTTTTTTAATTAATTGACTATCAATTAATATTTTTGTAAATGTTAAACAAAAATTTATGTTATAACTAATTAAAAAATATTTAATGATATTTATTAATCTTAATATAAATTTAAATTATTAAATAATATTCAATATGTATTAATATTTTAAAATTTTTTAGAATTAAAATATTAACAAGTAAATAAATAACAAGTGATGATTATATTAATTTTTATAAATTATTAAATAATATTCAATATGTATAAATATTTTATAATTTTTTAGAATAAAATATTAACAAGTAAATAAATAACAAGTGATGATTATATTAATTTTTATAAAAATATAAAAAAATTTGAAAATTTTGAAAAGAAAAACCCGCACGTAACGTGCGGGTATTCACCTAGTATAAACAATTTTTTTTTCAATATTGAATCATTGCATCTTTTCAAAAATAAAGACACAATTACTTATTGAAGGGACACAACTTTTCATTAAGAATAAACAACTTTCTACCAAATTAAAAAAAATATATATATATATATAACAAATAAGACACATTTTTTGTTTTTATTTTTATTTAGAGATGGATAAACATTTTATTTATCAAGCATACATTTCACCTGTTAAACAACATAAAGTAGAAGTATCTGCTATAGTTACAAGTTTTTCTATTACAATTGGCATAAGATCTATGAGTTCACTATTTTTAAACAAAAAATGTATAATTTATTCAATAATATGATCAAATTTAGTTATGTATTGGCTTTTTCATTTTTTAAAATTTACTCATGCAGAATGTTTTTAAAAGTTGGCTGATAATATTTAAATTTTTATTGTGTTATCCTCCATTTAAGAGTTTAAAAGTTTAATATTAAATTGATATAATAAATTTTTAAAAATATTTTGATTGCAACAAACATAAAAAATCAATAAATACTGAAAATTCAATAGAAATAGAAAGTTTCTCTCAACAACAATCTTTGGTTAATAGTATGTCATTAAATTTAATATTTAAAAAAAAAATACTTGTGGAAAGCTAATTTACATATATTTTAAAATTTTATTCTGTTTAAAATACATATGTGATATATTATTTCAAAGTCCATGATGAAAATAATCATCTTATTGGATATGTACCACTATGTGATGGTGAGCTACCAAAGTTCTCTCAAATTTATACTTTTGATACAGCTAACAAATTAAAAAACGCCTAATGTCACACAATTAAAAATTTGTTAAGCCAATATAATATGTCCAATGCTATATGAAGTTATAATTTCAAGATAATTTTAGATTTCCGAAAGATAATGCTGACTTAAAAATGTATCAAAACTATTTCTAATGGTTTGAAATCTAAATATTTTCTACATTTTTTAAAAATAATGAAAAATTTGAATTGTTTTTATACATGATTTTGTACTAGAATTTTATTCTCTTCGTTCGGAGATTTTAACATTTCATATCATGATAATGTTTTTAAAAATTTTTCATTGTAAAAATATATCTATCAACGATTGAGTTCTATCGATAAAATTGATCATATTGCTTATAATCGTTGTTTAACTTCTTCTCAATGTCAGTTGTATAATTGTCTTTTATATAGATGTATATGTTAAGTTATACATTGTTACATTAATTGTAAACTATGAACTCAAATAGATATGTGTGTTAATTGCTTTGTACAACTTTTTCGTCGTTATATTTTTATATTTTTGAAAGTCATATCTATTTATTTTTTACAATAATATTTATGTTTTTCAAAAAATTGGATAATTACATCTAAATATCATCACAGTTTGTTATATGTATGTTTACTTATAAATATTTAAAATAATTAGGAGTTTAATATACCTTATTTCTCCTGCGATTTCGTGGGGGCTCGAAACCTAATAATAATAATAATAATTTGAAAAACATATATTAGAGTGTACGAATAAAAACAATTGTGCTGCTGAAAGTCTGAAAATTACAAAATTCAGATAATATTTTTTTTAAAAAAAAACAAACAATATTTTATATCCCAAAGTCTGGGTATTTTGGTCGAGTACTGATCATCATGGTTGACGAGAAAAAAACGGTTGAGCATCACTCCACGTAGCAGAACCAGATGTTGATGTTGAAGCAATATCTATGTTTAACGACTCTCTTCGTGTGTAGATTTGTGCAATTTCTTCCTCCTTGGAAAGTCTCTCCAATTCCAGTGAAACTTCCCTCATGGTTGGTCGTCTATCTCCCTTTAAGTTCAAGCATAACTTGGCAATCTTGGCCATTCCCGTGACTTGTTCCAACACGCAGCCCTCTCTGATTCGTGGATCAATGATGTCGACAAGTCTCTTCTCTTCCATTGCTACAAGAAAGTAAGTAGCTAGAGTCCTGTTTCCTTGAGGCCGTTGGGTAGAGATTGCTTTTTCTCCAGTGATAAGTTCTGCTAGCACAACTCCGTAACTATAAACATCACTTTTCTCTGTGTACTGGCTGGACTGGAAGTACTCAGGATCTAGGTATCCTACCGTACCTGAAACCACCGTTGTGAGGTGGCTGTGATCTACAGCTATCACTCTTGAAGTGCCAAAGTCTGATAATTTTGCTCGAGACTTGTCATCCAAGAGTATGTTCGAGGACTTGATATCTTTGTGGTAAATCGGAGATGTTGCAGAATAATGCAGGTATGAAATCGCTCCCGCAATCTCTATAGCAATTTGCAAGCGTACTCCCCAAGGAACAATTATGTCCTCATTATGGAGATGTTCAAAAAGATTGCCGTTGGGAATGTATTCATACACCAACACTGGAACCTCTGTCTCTAGACAGCATCCTAATATCCCAACGATGTTGCGGTGCTTGATTTTAGAGGAAACCACAACCTCGTTAATAAATTCCTCCACTTGATCTTCGTCCAGAACCTTGGATTTCTTTACCGCTACGATCCTACCGTCAGCGAGCATCCCTTTGAACACCGTTCCTTGGCCACCTTCCCCAAGAACCCTCTCCAGACTGAAACTCTCTGTAGCTTTCTCTAATTCTTTCGAGCTGAATATTTTTGTTTTCTCTACAGAGCTTTCTTCTCCTGAAGCTAATTGTTTCTCTAACAAAAGACCTCCATTACGCTTAAAGAACTTTTTTCTGAGGTTCGTCTTTCTATACTTCTTGATAAATTTGTATAGCCCAAAGCCTACACCTACAAGCAACACGCCTAAACCTACGCTAACCCCTACAAAGCCATCAAAGACCAAGGGAAGATAAACGATGATATCACAATATGAATATGAAGATGTGTTTTTTTTTTCTTTTTCAAACAAAAAAAAATCTAAATATATATATAAATTTGAATATGAATATATATATATATATATATATATAAATCTAAATATATATATATATATATCACAAAACAATGTGCATGATTTATTAAGAATCACAAAATATATGGGAGGGTTCGTACTGCATCGAATTATATGGACATTTATGTTACGAGAATCAGAAGGTAGTATTCGTCATAGTGAGTTGGTTAGGACTATGGCTAACCAAAACATGGAGGAATATAGATATTATTTTCTGACAGGCGTATATATATCTATTTAATTAATAACCAACAAAATAAAAACAACTTTGCAAAATGGTTTCCAGAAAACGGTATTTCAGAAAGAAAATGTTTCTGACAGTTCTTTTAAGTTCACAATGTTTGCGAATGGTAAACAAAGGGTAATTTATATTAGAATTTACATATTTTTACCATGTTTTAAGAACTTCCTATTCATATTTTCCGTATTACATCAAAGGGTAATAAATATAAATCCCAAATTACATAGATAAAACTATCCAAAAAAATGATTCATTATTTTAAAATTATGAAGTACGATTTAAATTGGAATTAAAAGAAGTTTAATATTTAGAGCATATATTTTGAGTCAAAACTGAAATTCTTCCATTGAATAAATTTATTTTGATTCACGTATTCTAAGTTTTTAATAGAGTTTTTCATTACAAACATTTTTTGGTAAACATTAAAAAATTAAGCGTTGACAAAATAAATTTAAGCATAATGGAATTATATCTATATATATATTATTTGATAACTCATATATTGCAAATAACTATGTCTATAAATTTTACAAAGATAAAATTTTATTTGCTGCTTTCGTGGTTAAGAATTTGCAACAGGAGTCCATATCAGAGGTTCAATGTTTTTTTTTTATTATTATGATTTTAATCATGCTTTTTTTTTTGAAATGATAATCATGCTTGCTTTCTATGACTTTATATATATGTTCTACTTGATTATCTGAGTTTTAGGGGAAAAATATTGTAGAAAAAAAAAAGAAAATAGAAATATAAATAATCGATATTATATTTAAGTTCTTTAATCAACGGGGGTGTACGTGTTGCATGTAAAGTAGATATAGACCGTATTACTGCAAATTTTTAAAGGTATTATTATCATAGAAAATTACTGTCCGGGATATAGATTATGGCGGTCTTAAAATATCATGCTGCTGATTCTAGTTAAAAAAAAAAAAATTAAAAGCTTTAGAATACGGGTGAAAAAAAAAAAAAACTGGATAGGAGTTCGAGAGTCGTACGTACCTATATAAATGATGGAGGTTTTGTTCTTTTGGGTTACGCATAGATAGCTTCCGGGAATATTTTGACAAGTAGTAATCTTGCCGCTGATACAATACTTGGGACGACCATCTTCGTGGATTTTACACTCATCAATATCTACATATATATAGTGTATGAAAAGAAAATGTCATGGATTATTATTTATTGTTTGTTTTGGTGTGTGTGAGTGTGTTTTATGATTAGAAGAGATTAACTGACCTTTGCATCCATCATGATCGTATGGGTTACCCTCGTAGCCAGAGGTGCACGCACACCTTATATCGTAGAACTCGTTATTAGGGTTAAACCATTGATAGCAGAAGCAAGGTCTAGATTGAGAGTGGTAATCTAGGGTGCGGCACTCTTGAAACGAAAGATTGGTCGTAATAATTTTCCAAGTCAGCTGGATTGTAGCATACTTGGTAGCGTGAAGCTTTTTCGCATCAGTTCTGTTGCTCCACAGTGATGGTTGCTCGTATTCGTCTGTTAAGAAGGCGACTACGCACGTCGTATTACCACCATAGCCGCTCTCTATTTTCACACCAATTACATCACCGATCTCTCTAGGCGTGCTTGCATTGCAACACCGGTAGCCATAGCAGCCTGTGTCGTCGTCTAAGAGCCAGTAGTATTTCCATTGATCGCAAGTCGAGACGCAACCCACAATTCCAGGGTCGATATGGGTCAACGTAGCCGTGGCATTGCACCCAAAAGCCATCAGTAGGTTATTGCTGCCGACTGAAAAAGGAGTAGCCGTCAAATTCAACAAAACCTCTTCCAACTTCTCTTCGTCGCCGCGAGAACACCCCATAGAAGTCATGCTGGTTTTGATGCGGAGCGATCCAACAGGAAACGAGTCAAAAGGATACGAGTCAACAGGAAATGACTCAACCCGGTGCTCTAATGCTCTCGGTAGATCGATTTGCACCAATTCCTTGTTGATTTTGGGCAGATACGGGACCGACTTGTTGCACTGGACCTCGTACCAATCATTGAGGAAGCACCCGTCTCCAATACCAAAAGGAAACGGTATGGAGATGTTCCCACAGCGTCTTACGCAAGAACTTGGAACCGTGACTTGTGCTGAAACAGAGTTCAACACATGCACAACAACTAGATACAGGTGAAGACAGAGTATAATAAACCTTTCTGTTTTTTTTTTAGATCTCTCTGTTTTTTTTCTTTCTTTTTTTTTCCTTCCTTCTCCTCTCACTTCACTCATCTCCTTCGTTATATTAGGTACGTGCACAACTGAAAATTTAACCACCATACTTTATCATTTACTACTGATCAAGAAAGAGATCACCAAACTTTGTGTCGTTAGGTTTCTTGTTGGATTAATATCATATATATGGAGAAATGAAAAAGTCTTCGAGTAATTTAAATCATGGGATGGCCACGACGACTCACGAGGCTCTTTGTACTCGTTCCTTGTCTTTAACGCTGTTTATGGTTGCGTTGACCTTAATCCTCGTCTAGGGGTTTAGGAGCTTAATTAGGCATCGAGATCAAATTAGGGTTTGGTCAATTGATTGAGACTATATATCTGTTACCCACACGAGGGAAGGACAAGTCTTAAAACGCAACCACACGAGTAACATATAATAGTTAGTCATCTGTCACTTGCTCGTTCGATATCCAACGACCACGACCTTTACAATTTGGTTTCATCCTAAGTCTTCCGTCTGGTAGGCACTAGCTAGCAGTGATGTCTAATGAGATTTGTGTTATGTTTCTTGTTGGATTGATATTAATAGACACCATACTACCATTGGCCCATCCCGTTGCTTAACTACCTTGATGCTCCAACCCTTAATGTCACACGCTCCTGTAAAGACACAGCAGTAATTGCTTTTTAGGGAGAAGAAATATAAGCATGTAGAGAGATTTGTGGTTTTTTTTTTTTTAAAAAAAAAAATCTCTTAGGTTTCCAAGGGATAATTTTCCAAGATTACGAGGAAACATGATCATGACGACGACAATGGTTAGTTCCTATATGTACCTGGAATTTGGAAGAAAAAAAAGTAGTTCTGCTTCGTCATTTGAAAATGTACAAAGAAGAGAGAGGTTAAGTTATATAAGACCCGAGCCGGCAGCAAATCCAACGACGGTGGGAGTGATTGCGTCAGTCACTCATCATACACATTACATACAAAGGTATATAATCTTCTTTTGGTCTACATCCAAATCTTTCTTTTTGTCTAAAGAAACTAAAATAACCATAGAAAAAAAAAAAAAAAGAGGCGCTCGTTATTGGGACGACAAGGATATGGTACAGCCTAGTTCTCGAGCCGCAGTGTCAAGAAACTGAGTAGGCATAGTTGTGGAAAGCAAGCTGTGAGCTTCCCAGTTCAAACATTTCTGTATATCTGCTTTCCAGTCTATTGTCGCCGCGTTGAAGAACCGATAGGACGGGCTGTGCATTACGTTCTTCTCTGTTGCTGGCCGCTGCTTTGGAGTTACCGTGATGGTTACGGAGCTTTGGTTCATGATGTCGCGTAGTACTGATGTGCTCAAGGCACGTACGTGTGCACTTGGGTGCGATAGGCACCGTATTGTTGCCGGTAGACGACACTGCATTTGAGGCAAACCAGATGTAGGTTGTACACGTCAGAGTTGGTTTGGACACTTTGACTTGTACTGATGATCATATGTACAATGTGACACAAGAAAGAAACCTTAGGCTCTGTTCTGACTCTTGCTTACCTTCAGTAGATTGGATAAACCGTCCACCACTGCTAGTCCAGATGGCCCCCAAGCTAGCACCGGCTGTATTGCTCTTGCCGTGGCTTCAAGTAGCTGCGAAAGGTTTTGGAACACAGCGGAATCAGAAAACATTATTAATTTTTTGTCAGCCTAGCCCGAAGGAAGAGCATTTTAGAGAGCAAATTATAGCAGAGCCTAGTAGCAGGTACCTCAAGTTGAGGCAATGTACAAGCTTCTCCATCAACAAGCATTCCATCAGTTGCCCGCAGAAGAAGATCTGATGCACTTGCCAAAATCACCAGTGACTCTGGCCTGTCATGATTCCGCATGAGCTCCACCATCACTTTGACTATCCGCTGGTTGATTTTCCACATTTTCTGACCTTCTTCATCATCTTTGGCGATCCAAGGCTGCAACTCTCTTTCAGCCTGTATACAATCATTCAAGATACTAGAACATTAAAAGTAATTTCTTCAATATATAAGCTCGAAACAAATCCCATTGCTAGACAAGCCATAATCATTTTCATACTTCAAATTTTATTACTTTATTTCCCATCCGTGATATATATCAAAATAAGTGCTGCACAAAACTTCTCGGCTTACTTTTCTTAAAATTTACTATACATGAGAGATCGAACCAACGTGTACATAAGCCATAGGTTCTATCCAGTTGATTAATTATTCTTAATCTTTACAAAGGTGTGGTATTCCTGACAAATTAAATAAATAAGTAAAGTCGAGAGAAATTTGGACCTGAAGAACAACTGCAGCAGCTGCTTTTGCTGGCGTTGCAGATACGACATTGCATAGTGCATCAACTACCTGATATATGAAATATTATGATCAGTAAATGAACCCCTTGATAGCTTGGATTCATGAACATCAAGGAAACTGCAATCGAGCTGGGAAATAGAGATGCTGAGGTTTACCTGTCTCCACCCTTGTTGAGCAGAGGTGCTTTCCGCGGTCGGCTGGATTTCAGGAGCAGCAATCAGTTTGTGCCATAACAGTGAAACAACGGAGAAAGAAAGCTCCGGTTTCTCTGCAAGTACTGACCTCAAAAGAACTTGTGTACCACAATAAAACCCTGCGAGCCTATCAGCTGTGAGGAAATTCGCTAGATCGGAAGCATCTAAAAGGAAATCTTTGATACCCTTCTCTGAGTGTCTAGTCCCTGAGCCTTCATCTGAATGTCTAGCATACTTATGATTGCCTCTTGGAGTCATTTCACTACGTGACGTGGATGTCACCGCTGTACCAAAGCCTGTGGTGCTTGCACATGTGTTCTGTTGTTTCCAGTTTAGACAGGCCAGAGAATCCTTCTGAACCGGTGCATTCTTAAGGTAGGCTTCTAAAGGTTCAGCTTTGTCGACAATGGATGCAACAACTTTGCTGTGAACATCAATGAGGGTATACAATGACGATGCTCTTCTATGAATTTCCTTGTCCCACTTACATCTCATCAACCCAGACAGCGCATGCGTCAAGGCCTTTGAACGTCTGAACAGTTCGGAGATATGAGCTGCAACCATGGCCGCAGCAACTATCTCACTAGAACTGTAACTCCATGGAGTCCCCACAGAAGATGGTTTCAATGAAAAGAGTGCCTCTAGAATTGCCAAGATTCGGCGTGTATGATTAACTGCCGAGTCAATCCCAGCTCCATACTGGTTAGATGACCCATTTATCTTTACAGGCTTTGTAATAGTTCCAGCCACTGCAGAATTGGAAAAATTTCCCCCTCCCGAGATCATAGGATACAGCTGAACCTCACAGGCAAGAGCACAAACAGCAGCAAGAACGTATGAATCAAATGCTGCCACAGGTCCCTGTCCCTTGACATTTCTACTTTTACGGTTAGTAGTTTGATTGTCAGATACAGATTGATTCTCCTCGGCAGTACTAGCATATTCGCTTCTCGGTCTCTTGCTCCCACAAGACTGTGCTTCATGGCTAACACATACAGTCAACACAACAAAAAGTAGTCGCGAAGCTATCTCCACACCAGCGCATGATTCTAAAAATAGAGCATGGACCATAGCACGAAGCTCAGCCATAGCAAGGTTTTTGGTCGCTGATCTTGTGGTAAAACTCGATCTAGCTTTCCTGACATGTTCCCTGGAAGATTCTGGAGGAAAAGTTCTACTGAGGATTGTTTCCACGGTGGCAACAAATATTTTCATCAAACATGCTTCCGAAGGACTCCCCCGTGGAAGATATTCAAGTACTTTGAGGAGTGGAATGTATAGATTCCATGACAATATAGGAGGTTGCAGAGGGGTAGCAACTATTATTTCGGGAAGATCAACCGCTGAAGAATTTAAAGGGATCAATCCATAGGCAGCTTCCCATATAGTGCAAATTCTCCACTCGACTTCAGGACCATGAGCACAGAGCATTGAGGCAATTCCTTGAGCAGTGGCTTCAATGGTTGCTTCTGCTGCAGGAACTTCTATCTGGTGAGGAATATAGGGTTCTGTTATTAGTCAGTCTCACTATAATTTTCATATCAGGGATAAGTTGGTAGAACATCAAAAACAAAACAAAAAAATAGTAACCATGCCTGCTTTCTGTAATTTGAACTGTAGCCACCAATAGGCGCGTGCTGAATTTCTACTCCCTCAACTTGGCATAGCGGAGGAAAAAGCAGTGCTGGCTGTGAGAGTATGCGGAAAAGCAAAGCGGCTGCAGCATCAGCAGCAACACCTGCCCTCATAGACATAGCAATTCCTATTGCACGCAAAAAGTGCAAATGCATCCAGTTCCTGGGTAGCTACATCAAGAAAGAGAGTGTGATCAATGATGATTCTTTTGATGACATATCAAAGCTGATTTTTTTTAGGACTCAATGCTATCCGCTGTTGAAGTTTCAAAGGCTCCCACATATTGTAAGCCAACAAATCTCATAGTGTCCAACAAGGGACACGATCAGCGTTCTGGAGAGATTTAAAGGATTCAAATAATTACGCTTACCCTTACACCAGATGCATAATCTTCAGCAGCTCGAAGGAGTTCCACAAGCTGTACAGCAGCATCAAGTGCATCTGGAGCCCACGACGGCGGTGCTTCCAAGAGTCCAAGAAGAAGTCTCTGAGTAGCACTTGGAGTTGCAATGGCATAATATCTGACAGTAAAATAGGAAAGTGAGATGCAGTTCTGAAGGAAGCACAACCTTAAAACAAGCAACAGACTGCTAACAATAAACCTCAATCCAAAAGGTGCGTTCAGAAACGCTACCTATGAAACAAACGTGCATATGGCTCAAGAGCTGGAAGACCAGCAACTAAATGTTCATCTAAGGATGTCGTTGGCGGGGGAAGAAGAAGAGCAGGGACAGCAACCGCCGTTAGCGTAGCAGTCTCATATCGAGCAACTTCATCATCACAAACACTCAGTATGACACCAGCTCCATTAGCAACCGCCCATCTTGGCGTCGAAGGCATTAGTTGAGGGTGTTTACCAGATCCTCGAGAAGCTACCAAAGTAAGAAGCAACTCAGAACCCATTCTAATTGCCACAAGAGATGGAAACACACTTATGAACGAAATGACAGAACAACTACATTGATCAGAATTTTCATCAATATCTGGTTCCGAGAGGATACTAACACGTAATATTTAAACTCACCAATGGTTGGCGGCTTGAGCTCTCCAGCAGCATATTTACCCATTACACCACTACACCTGTATATATGAGCAACATTTTTTAGTTGCAAGTAAGCTAAAGCACACTACAGAACCTCAGTCCAGAGTCCTCAAGAACCAAAAAAAAAAAAGAACGAGGCCAGCGGATGAAGACATAGAAGCGTCCGTAACACAATAAACTTACCAACGGAAGTAGTCACTTCTTATACCCAAGGGAGCAGCAAGTAATATATCACTGATCCATGGAGACAAAGGCCTTAACGGTTTCCTTTCATGCTGTACTGGTGATACAGCCTTAGGCTCTGAAAGCGCAGAACCACTAGTTGTAGCTTTGCTCAGACAATTTATCTCTGTTTCTCCATTTTGCTGCTCAGTCTTATATATAGGACGATTGTAATGAGTCAAAATACGAAGGATTTCTCCGCACGCCAAAGCCCATTGCTCTGAATAGTCATTCTGTTAAGATTGTAAACATGTCAGCACTAAAATGGTATAGGAGCTTCACAACCAATTACTAAGCGGAATATAGTCTTAGCTAAAATTGTTGGGAAACTATATACCTCGCTACTAGGGCAAACTAAAGATATGAAAGAAGCAAAGGGATGAGCTTCCTTGCTGTACACCAGAGAGCCATCAATGAGACATGAAATCATTGGGAGAATTACTGCATGACCATGCTCCGGATGATGAAGGACAAACATTGCTGTTCATCAGCAAACGAAAATATCAGATTCACAATAACGAAGTGCAGATATAGCATGACAAGTGTTGATAGAGAAGTTCATACCCAGCACATCATCCAAAAGTCGCTTCTCAGTTGACGGATACTGATGGCGGACCAACTGATACACATATTTGATAAATCAGTAAAACGTCACTACTGGGAAAAATACTCTTAACAGCACTATCAGTACCAAGAAAATCATTGTGCATAACACAACAAGTACCTCAGCAATGTCATCAGGGAATTGCTCTGATGTGAATTGACCAAAGTATTCGACATAGGCAACGACTTGATCCTAGGAAAACCGGAGAACACAATCAGTAATCACAGTGAGGCACACGTATCAGGGAGCATAACTTTCCGGTTCATGGAGTCTTATGTACCTTATGTTGTTGAGGGTCTCGTGGCGGAGGCCATAACAAGGATGAGAACTGAAGACCATCGATCCACCTCTCAGATGAAGTAGCCATCCAAAATTAAACTAGGATCCGAAAACTAAACCACTAGAATGGTTACAATTTTAACACCAACTGAAGAAATTCTCCACGAGAGATGCAAAATCTCTAAACCCCTTTTTACCAATCGAGAATCAGTAGGTCGTAGTTTAACATTCGCCGGCAAGAACAACACATCCCCAGATTAGTCCTTGACCTACCAACACACTGTACAGTAAATCGAAGCTGAAGAAGAAGAAAAAACGCTAAATCCGTGTAGTTAACACTCTATCGCGTAGGTGATCCTAATACAGTCTGGTAAACTGATAATCGCTCCTTCCTGTAGATACAAATAAGAGGAGAAGATTCTCAATCAGACGAGATGTGGTACACAAGTTTTAAACCAACAAAGAGAGAAATCTATGCTGAGAAAATGCAAGTAGAAACCAGTAAAGGGAAAAAACCCCAAAAGAATTGAGTCCGAAATTGAGGAAAATTCATCCATCATCAAGATTAGATTTACCAAACATAATCTCAACATCAAATCATCTGAGAATCAACAAAAGCATGAGAAAATGGAAGGAAACCAAACACGACCTGCAGGAATATTCCTATGCGATTGCTGATTAATTCTCCCTCTGCTTTGCCTTTAGCTTTCTGGAAATTTTTGAGAGCTAAAAATCGATGGAAGAATATCAGTGGAAAAGATGTAGAAGAAGAAGAAGAAGAGAATATCAAAAATGATTCTAGAGGATACACAAGAGATTGTGGCTTTTGGAGGTGAAGGGGGAGAGAGAAAGAGATTTGAGAGGCTTCTCCACTCGGTTTAAGATTTCCGCCTGACGTGGCATCGATATTTCCTGGCTTTGCCACGGACTTATGCGCCATTTAGATCTCATCGTCCATGTCCATCGCCATACCATCATCATCATCATGTCACATACACACAGTTATTTTCTTTATTATTCTCAAATAATTAACCAACTTAATTTGTAATCTTACATAGATTTTCGCTGTAGGAAATCACAAAATATGATTGTAGAACTCAGCTTACTTCAAAATTCTGTTTATTTCAAATTATCTTTGCTGAAGCATCAATTTATTTATTTACTTACCACATATTTTGTGTATAGAAACACTAGATGATAGATAAATAAGCTCATTTTTTAATGTTTTTGAAAGAAGAAAAAACTCTGCATTCACAATATGGTCATATTGGCAAAGTATTTATTTGAATAACTTAATCACAAATTATCTTAAAGGTTTTGTTGTTCATGATTCTATTTTTTCCTTTTCATTAATTTAACTAGCTCTCGTGTGATTGCCTCCTAATAGTTATATTAGTTCTACAAAACTAGTGACATGTGTTCGCAGATATTTTGTGAGGAGCTATGTTAAAATGCGACGAGGTGTTTCGTACACCGTCAAATTTCAACCGTTGATTTCAGAGGTGAGTGAGTCCCACCCACAAATTCCTTAACGAATTTTCGGGCAGCTTGACCGAAAGAGTTTCGAGCCGTCCGATGGCTGTGGAATTAACGGGCAGCTTTTGTGAAGACAGCCCGTTGAAAATATCTAAATGGGTCCCACTCTCCTTTAGGATATTTTTACTTCTTCCCACTTGTCCGCCCAACCACATAAACAAGTACTCCAAACAAAGACGTGGCGCAACTAGATGCCGTGTACCAATCGGAGTGGAGCAAGAGATATATGGACGTTGATCTTCCGCCAAACAAAGACGTGGCGCAACTAGATGCGAGCAATATATTGTAGTAATCTCCATACGATTCGTCGTGTCTTAGAGATGAAATCACTGTGGGCTTTTCATGGTCATGCTTTCATGTATGGGATGGGCTCAAACATACGTGGAGATTGGGCCGATAATAATTGTAATTTAATTGAAAACCATCAGTTTTTTCCTACTTATTCAGCACGGTAATTACTTTTGAAGTAAATATAATTTATCTCTAAAACTTTGAAAAAAGTAAAAAACTTAACGTCTTTTTTAAGTGTAATTAAAAAAAAAAAATATGGTTTGTTCTTGATAATAGAAAGAGTATTCAATTTTAAAAAAAGGTAGTGTGCCTACTTTTGTGGTTATTATATCATTTTATAACAATCTTTCATTAAAGTGATTCTATGGTGGAGGAATTTTTTATAAAATTCAATTGCTTTTTAAAAAGTTGTATTTTCCTAAACGGTAGACATTTCCTTTTTTTTTACTACATCTCGTTTTATATATTTGATGATCAAGTTATAACCCAATATCGGTTCTATTGTGGTTACTGAGCTAAGATATGCATTACATGCCCCTTTATCATACAATACAATTTTGTCACAGCAGAAATGTGACATGAATCAATAATAATAAACAAAAATATTAAACATATAAATGACTATCAGAAAAATTGATAGTAAATGTTTTGATGTATTTTTGAAAATTAAATAAAATTCAGAAAGAAATTAGAATTTCCCCAAAACCAATCCCTTGATAACTTTAGATGATATTAAAGATTTCTTTTTAAATAAATTACCAATATATCTTAATTATTTCACCGGATTTCGACAAAATATTAATTTTGATCCAACTAAATACCATTAAAAATGTCTAGTGAACAAATATGTTGGAAAATTCTGTCGGAATTTAAGAAGAAGAAAAAAAACATATTCATTCACTAAGTTGATAAATAGTCTTACGTTTCAAATTAAATATCAAATAGAAAAAGAAAGGGATGGAACAATCTAGAATGAACAGTGTATTGTATGTTAATTAAAATATGTAAAAGTGTGAGTGTGAAGTCAACAAATGATGAGGCAAAGGCCGGCTGGTGTAGCTCCAATTAGAAGGGTCAGCCACATTTGGACGGTGACACGTATCAACCCCCACTCACTCTCTTCTTTATTCAATCATTTCTTTATGTGGTAAAAGCCATATGGTTTAGAACACTGATGTCGACTTTCACATGAACAGACAGAGATTGTTCCATTTCAACACTTCATGATTCATGTACCATCTCACATGAAAAAACAAAACAAAAACAAAACAAAAAAAATTAATAAGAAGTCTCAGCTAATATTTGTTTAATTCACTACATTTCAGAGAATATTCGATCAACATAAACTATTATAATTAACGAACGTCATATCGAACATTTATTTATGAAATGAATGTTACGATCATTGAATTGCTTGTTCCAATTATAAAAACCATAAAAAGAAAAGAAAAGAAGTCTGTGTGTGCATATAACTGAAATGATGCATGTTGAATACAAACCACAAAATTCGAGTAGGACACATTCGAATAAAGTCATTATTGTACACACCCACGTTTGGATTCGCATCAGTATATATATATATCGCTCTACTGTAACCATAATAAATTCATTTTTTCTTGAACAAATTATGTTGAAAAGTCACGAATAGCTGAAGCTAGCTTTTATGCATTAATAGTGATGACTGATGAGTGATATGTGAATTTTTCAGTTTTGATTAAATTTGGATTGGAGCAAAGAGCTAGCGACAGTTGATTTGGTCATGACTATATTAAACTACTTTTGGACATTTTGACCAAATCATGGATTATAAACTATATTAAGTTCCTCACATGTTAGAATAAACGAGTTCAATTATGATGATCCATTCTCAGAAATATTGCTAGGAGATTCTATTTATCTCTCTTCAACTGTATGAAACATTTGAGTTGCACAAAATTTATATTTACTAGTCACAAATTACGAAAGAGCCATCTCTCGTAAGATTGATTCATGGTGACCCAAATGTTTGATTGAAAGAGAAGTTTATTACACAGTAACTGCATCATGCATGTCGACAAAGGATGTAAGAGGCTAGCTGCATACTGTTGTCACATGCTTAGGAGTCCTAAAAGATACTATTATATACAGAAGAATGTATCCAAATATTTCGAGAAGATAAGCAACATACAAACTTGTAATGGATAAAGAAATGTTTTGTGGTAAAAATGAAATCACAATGCTTCACATACGCAAAACCGCAGAATGAGTGCGCTCATACATATCTCCAGCCCTGCCATGACCCACGAGAGTTCACTAACTTAGCCCTTAGTTTTTTCTTTGCTTCCTCCACCCAATAGATCAAACAAATTATAAGACTATGTTGAAAAGCTGCTTTGAGTATCATCTATAACCTAGCTTCTTAGATGACGTATTCTGAGATCTTATAAAAGAAAAAGAGTTTGTGCATATTCCGAGCTTACCTATTGCTGTTGTTCACCAGAACAAGGTATAGCGGATCAAGAGGAGAGAGACGGCATAGCTGAACTACAATGACTACGCTCGTGCCAAAGCTGAGAATTTTTTTTAAAAAATATGAATGAAAAATCCTCTTAATTAGGTGATGAATGGATCCGTAAAAAGAGTTAAAACTTTGAAATAAATTGTACCTGCCAAGAGATAGTAAGAGAGCAACCCAGAGAATTCCAATGACCCAGCTAGATTCTTTATAGACAACCCAAACCTGAAATATAAAATAGAGCAAATGACTCATGGAAGAGCAAAATATGTAAAAACCCGGTTAATGCAGAGTATTACACTACGATCTCATGACCATCTAGTTCATACAGCATAGTATTAATCACCATCCAAAGCACTAGTCTAGAGAGTTCAAAACTGAGTTTTGTAGCAAACCAAAAGGAGACTTGAGTGTTTTGATGCAGTGAGAAGTTTTGAGACTTACTGACAAAACCGCAACATTAATGTAGAAGTTAACCAGTAAAACCACCATCCACCTGTGTAATAGTTAGCGGATAAATAAGAAACGCCAAGGACAGAATCCACAGATTGAAGACTGTGTCAAATGATTCAAATAACAAAAACAATGCAAAACAAAATAAAGAAAGGAAATAAAAAAAAACTCACGGGTATAGAAGCTCCATGCGGAAAGGAGAACCATCAGTCAAACAAGTGTAAATCAAAGCTCCTAACATCACACATCCTAAGGCACCAAACACAAATCTTGCAGTGACGACAAGGGATTTCTTGTCTCTGAGACCCACTCCATCCCTAACAAGAACACATTATGCGATCATGCGCTCAGGAAATTACAGTTTAAAGAAGCCATCAAATGTTAACATAAAAAAAAAAAAAATTCAGCAGATATGATTTTCTCATGGACATTTTGCGAGCAGCTACAGGTTTGAATGAAATCATAGTATCATTACTTTAATCATTGGTTACTACCAATTAAAGTAAGCTGAACTCACAACACAGAAACAAATTAATGAAATGAAAACCACATACTTGATCGAATCTCGCAGTAGCAAATAGTACATAGGATCTTCTGAAGCCTCTTGCGTTGTCAGCTTGAGAAGTTGCATAAACAGATACACACAAGTCGTGAGGCTGAAAACCACAAAGAAGAAAAAAAAATTCCAAACACAGACGAATTGTTACAACAAAGTGTCAAGAAAAGAAAGAAAGAAAGAAAGAAAAGTCATGATTATGTTCGTCCATGGACCTAATATTGATGTTTTTATGAAAGTACCTGCCAAATATTATTAGCAAAATTGCCCAGAGTATAGAACCAAACCATGTCGATTCCTTGTACACAATCCAGACCTGAGAATTGAACATCATCAAAATGTGGAAGAATGGCTTACGTAGAGAAATTAGCGGAGGATCTGGAATTAAAACATACCGCAATAGGAACAATGTTGATGTAGAAATCCAAAATCGTCGTAGCGAACCATCTAAAGCGCAATGAACGAACATGAGTAAATACAAAGACACAGGCATATATGTGTCTCGGTGATTGTGCAAATGAAGCGTCATGAGAGAGAGAGTCGAGTTTTTACGGTGTGAAGACATCTCGACGGTCAGGTAAGGGAAGGCCATCGGTAATGATAGTGTAGATAAGTGTCGCGAGCATGACGCAGAACATAACCGGTAAAAACACTTTTAGTCCGGTGACTAATCTAGTCGTCGCCATTGTTAACACACACCGAGAGAGAGGGAGAGACGAGACGAGAAATCGCAGGGATTGATTGATTGATGATGATGATGATCGAGGGAATTCCAAAGGACCCAAACAAGTGGGAAAGGAAGCGCCACGTCCTTCACTGAACCGCTAGATTGGTACTGATTTTGCAGACTGAACCGGATTCGGTTTAGCTCCAAATGAATTACAGAGCCTTTGATACATAGAAAAGATTTTCAAAATTTACAACACTTGCAGAGTTTTATAGACACACAAACACTGACACACACACACAACAACAACAACAAAAAAAAAAGCAACAAATGCACAAATCAACAGAGCAAGAGCTGCATCTTCAGCAATCAACAAGCACATCCTCCTCTTTGCTCAGGCTCAGACTCTGGAATCCCCTGGAAATATCTGCCATAATTGCCACAAAAAAAAAAGGATTGAGATTTCTTGTTTTACATGTTGAGTTTCAACGGGAAAGTTTTGGTGATACTGATCCACGTACATATCTTGGTCGCGCTCATTCGCTAGGGCAAGTTTGTGATGCACAAGAACGAGTCATCTACATTGTAATCTTCTTTAGCCGATGTCTCGAAATAGAGTATGTTTCCCTTTTCAGCACACCATGCTCTTGCTTTCTTCTCAGATACCTGAGGTTTATTAAATTAATACCCACAAGGAAATATATGCACTTACTAATAAACTCCACACTGCTACAGTATCCGTATTATATCAGTCATATCCCTTTGAACTTGATGACTGGTTGCTCATCTTCTCAGTTCTCAATTCAAGTTTCTTAATTTTGTCTACTAAAAGCTAAGTTCTTTACTTACCACTCGGCTATTTCCTCCATCAATATCAACCTTGTTACCAAGCAATATGAAAGGGAATGCCGTTGGATCCCGTGGGCTAGCCTGGGGAAACGAAGAAAGCATTCACAAACAATTCAGTCACAGAAGAAGAATCTTTCTTGCAGACAATTAAAAAAAAAAAACTAAAACCAAAAGAGAAGTAGAGCCAATTGGAGAAGAAAGCTAAAAGAAAGAACCTGCTTAAGAAACTCTTCGTGCCAATTGTCGAGAGAATCAAACGACTTTAGGTGATTGACATCATAAACAAGCACACAGCAATCTGCACCTCTATAGAATGCAATACCAAGACTCTGGAACCTCTCTTGCCCAGCAGTGTCCCAAATCTAAAGAACACACATAGACAATGATAAAACAAAACAAAACAAAAAAAACAAGCAGTGATCAAGTAAAAGAAACACACTTGCAATGTGACGAGCCGGTCATCGATTTGAAGCTCCTTGGTGACAAAATCAGCTCCGATCGTGGCTTTGTACTGTTGACTAAACTTGTTATTCACATATCTACACAGAAACCTGCTAAGGTCTTCACAGATAATCCATACCAGATAGCCCGAAAGCGACTGCTCCAAACATTATTTTTGGCAAAAGTTGAAATTTTTGGCAAAAAGTCGAATTAAAAAGAAACCCAGAATCCTAAAAATAGAAAAGTGAGAGAAAAAGTCGTATAACTCTAGTGAGGATACTGATTCATCAACGATGTTTTTCCAACCCTGAGAAATTCGAGGGGAAAAAAATGGAGTAAGAGAATGATCCAGCAGGTAAAAAGTTCGTATTTTTATCACAGTTAATGAAGTTAGGAAGGTATAAAAGTGAAATTAGCTAACCCGCTATCTCCAAGGACGATAACCTTGAGCAGAGTTCGTCTTCGAATCGACATGTTCACCGTATATATACGAGCTCTCTGTTCTTCCGATTCGAGAAAGCAGAGAAGAGAAAAGTAAAAAAAAAAAAAAGGAGCGCCAATTTGGATCTACTGTATTTGTTTCATAAATAGAAATAATTCCTCCTTTTTTCATAAGAAAAGGAAATTGATGGGATAGGGAGACTCGTGGGGTTTATCCAGCTTTAAAGAGAGAGAGAGAGGACACATTCTTGGCCGACGCCATTTTTTATTCCACTGTTAATTCTTGTGTAGTAAAACTGTCACAAGATTAATTGAGATCACCATCTATAAGAATAAAATGAAGAAGTCCTTATCAAAATTTTCTGTTTTATTGTTAAACACTACTAAAGAGGAGAAAATGGTCGAAAGAAAATCAAACTAAGAAACAAAAAAGTACAGAGATATCTGCGATGACAAAGAAACAAAAAGAAAAAGAAACAGGTCATAATTTTATAGTATTAAAGAGAAAACAAAAAGAGTGAATATTGTTAAACAAAACGTCACTAAGATGAGACGATTTCTGTAAGATCATCATCAAAGTACCAAAACTTTTAGTAAAGCAAAAAAAAAAACGAATTCAAAAGATGATTTTGCGTCAAACCAAACGTATAGAGTCAAGAGGTTCAGGTTGGTACATCATCATCAGTATCCAAACGAAGACGAGAGCCATTCTCGTGTGTTTCCTCAACAGCAAATGATTCGTCCAAGAACCCTTCAAGCTTGGCACTTTCGACGCAACTAGAAAACTTTTCCGCAGCATCAGGGACATCCAAAGACAGATCCTCAAGCGACTCACTGACTCTTTTAAACCCTTTGGTCATCTGATAAATTGTCACTAGTCCCGATTCAAAACACACTTTCAGTAGCTTCCATAGTCGCTCCTTCTTCTCTTTCTCTTCTATGATCCTCACCACTGACTTCTTCACAACTTCGTGGTGGAAAAACGGCATTCCCAGTTCCTTCACGCACCTACAAGCTTCTTTCAGGTCTCCACCAGATACATACTCTTCCAGGATAACTTGAATCTTCTCTTTTACTTCGGTCACAGTGGCACCCGGCGAGTTTGTTTCAATTCCTCCTCCTCCCCAGCAGCGTAAGATCCTTTCACCCGAAAGACGTGCTTTCAGCAATGTTTTCGCCATTTGAATCACTTTTTCCCCGGCGGTTGAACCCGGCTCGGGAGTCTGGTTTAACAGTTCTTCTAAATCCCGTGGAGCTAAGACCTCGTCGACCACAGCTCTGGCCAAGAACATGGCAAGGTCTTCAACGACCACTGGGTTGTCTAGAGCAGTGTCGTCTGCAGATTCTATGAGCATCGAGAATGCCTTTCTGACATCTTTGGGAGGGAAACCAAGTGACGAGACAAGAACACAAGCCATCTCTTTCTCTCTTTTCTTTCTATCCATCGCTAAAGTTATCAGATACTTAACAAAGATTGCCCGTAGCTGACCCGAAGATGCACTCAGCTCGGTTTCTAGACAATGTACGACCTCTGAAGTGTCACCTGAGAGGAAATATTCTCGAACGATCGACTTAGCCTTGTCTTTAAATTCATTGGCGCTGGAGTTTTCAAGTGACTTTTCACCTGGATCAGCGGAGAGAGATTTCAGAGAAGAAGCACATAACCATCCTTCAGAAGCCGCTTTTGAGATGAAAGACTGTAATATACAGCGTGCCTCTGGTATGTCAAGAGACAAATCTTCAATTGAATCGATGATTCTGCTAAACCCTTTGGTCACTTGAGTGGAGTTTATGAGACCAACCTCAATTGCTTCTTTCAACAAATCTAGCAGCCTAACTTGGGCCTTTTGCCTTTCCATTGCCATTATCAGCGCCCGTTTGACAATCTCATGATGAAAAAACGGAACTTTCAATCCTTTAATGCATCTAAAAGCCTCTTTCTTATCTCCACTCATCACATACTCTTTCAACAAGTCATTTATTCTTCCTTTCACATCTTCAGCAGTCCAATTATCAGTCCCTCCCCATCTCTTCTCAACAACTTCAGCGTGAAGCGGAGTTGCAAGATAGCTCTTCTCAGCCTTTTTCAACACCTCTACACCTTTGGAGTCATCTGGCAACAAATTCATTTGTTTCTTCAGGAACGCTGGCGGAAGAATGTCGTCAACAATTGCCCGAGCCACAAACACAGCAAGAACATCAACTGCATCCGGAATATCTACGGATAGATCATCAGCAGAAGCCACCAGCTTGTTGAAACCCCTGTAAACTTCTGGGGGATCAATAACATCAGCATAAAGCGTAGACAACAGAAAAGCAGCCATTTCTTTCTCCTTGTCATGTCTATCCATAGCCATGGAGACTAATTTCTTGACAAAATAATAACGGTATTCAGCCATTCCAAGCTCCTTGAGCTCATTAGCAACTGATACAACATCATTGGTGCTAAAGTATTCCTCGACAATTATCGTGGCCTTTTTTTTGTACTCACTTAAATCTGCATCGAAGCTTGATGAATCTGAATGCCCATTGCCCTGGTTTCCACCAAAAGTTATCAGTTTGGATCTATATTGATAAAGGAATCGGGAGCACAAGGAATCCAGTCAATGATATACCTCAATGATGTCACAATTTGGGTCAGTGGGGTGATCATCTTCTACACCAAGCGACTCTTCCCAAGTTTCTTGGCTCCCTTCCACTGCAGCATAGTGAGAAAATTTTACAACCATCTCACAAGAAACATAAGGATACCAATATCCAGAGTAATTAGAATTGGCAAAGGCTATACCTTTTGAAGGGAGACCGTCTTTAGAACAAACAGAATGTCTATGACTCTTTAACAAATCCTCTGACATCTTGGCCTGTGGCAATGGCGATCCTGGGGCCTCGAGAGAGGAAGAAGAAGATATTTTCAATTGAGAAATGCAGAGAGGATCCGTTTGTTCCATAGAAGACTCTACAAGATCTTGCTGCTTGTTGAACTCCATCTGAATTCCGAATCCCTCCAATTCCTCAACTTTCGTTTGTCCCACGATTAATCAATCACCATAGTCAGCTGGAAATAAATGTTTTGTTGTGGTCCAATTTCCCACACAAAAAAAGGAGTCAGTATCAAGAACAAAGTAACTAGTAAAGCCATTAAAACCTGCGATTTTGCTATATGAAAAAAAAAAAAAAAAAAGCCATCACGAAAAAGAAGCACACTCTACGACTCAATTCCTTCTCTTTTTTCTTGGGTGTGTGTGTGCCAATTTTCAAGTAAGAAATCTCCAATTCAAATCAATCACCCGCAAAGATTAAAACTTTACCAAATAATCACAACGACGAATGTAAAAAGAAAGTTTTGCAAACGGATTCAATACCCAGGAATTAAAAACTACAACAAATAATGGATTTAGGTCAATATAATTCATCGATCCACGAGCAGAGAGTCGGAAATTACCAACGATGCATTCGAATCGCGTAGAAACCCCGCAGAAAACAAAAACATGATAATAGTAAAAGAAAAGGAATCGATTCCGCGAAGATTACTTGGATCAAAAACATGAGAAAGTAAAACACAAATCTGAATTGAACAAAATCAAAAAAAAAAAAAAAACGCAGAGTCATCGATTAAAGATAAGAGAGCGTACTCGAAATAAAACGTGAAAGACTCGGCCGGAGTGACACAGCACGCCGGCGATCAAGCAGGCGTCTCTGTCGCTTACTTTTTTTTTTTTTTTTTGGTATCTCCTTCCTCGAGTCGAACACGATTGTGGCTCTGTAACTGAAAATATTATTTTTTTCTTTTTTTTATTTTTATTGGTTATTTATTTTGGCCCTTTTTAATGGAATCAGCGCCTTAAGTAAACAAGTCTCTTTTTTGGTTTGCATTGCCCGTAATTTGCTTACGTCTACACCACTAGGCTCTCGACATTTGTTGCTTCCTTTCCCCAACCACGTCTTATGCGAGTCATTCACGCTCCTTCGCTATTTCTTTCTTTTTTTTTTTGTTTATTTGCTATAATAATATATTTTAGATAACATTAAATTATTTAATGAAAAATATCTATTGTTTTTTAAAATATCTCGGTCACACTTTGGTTAAATTCGGTTCATTCCATTCGTTTTATCTATTAAAATTCCCCAGCTCTATGTAACTCTAGAGTCTAGCCAAAGAGCTGACAAAGGTAGATCATGCAAATTCTCAAGGTATCACAGAGATTTTGTGAAACTGTCATTCTTCAAACCATTAAGAGAGTTCTTTATCTCCAAGAGTGTATAACTTCATTTTCCATTCGACAAAAAATTCAAGAATTTGAAGCAGAAACAATGGATTTGGAGAAAACAAAAACAAGTGGCTGGCTATATATCTAAGGAGTTAGGACCAAAACTGTTTGTCTCTCTAGATGCTTCAATGGGCTTTTCTCCTTGTACCAAGCCCACACTTTTATCACCATCTAATGAGCCTTAACGCGTAAATCCCACGCAGTCAACAATAGGAAGGTACACCTCGCAGGTCCCATCTGTCGCCTCACGAAGCCAAACCTTCCTCCCCACGCAAAAAAAAAAAAAAAACAAATCCATAATAAATATTTAATAAAAAAAATTAATAGAAAATATGATAAAGTATGCAGCAATCCAATTGGAAGGAAAACGCCCTTTCCTGTAGTTTGGTCTGTTCTCAGATTCTGATTTGCTCACTGAAACAATTGTTTTCTTCTTTGTGTGTGAGTGATGGAGTCTTTGAAGACGGGTTCATGTCTGGTTGCAAACGGAGCTAAACTAGCGCCAGGTTTTAGGTTTCATCCGACCGACGAGGAACTGGTTGTGTATTATCTCAAGAGAAAGATTCGTCGGAAAAAAATGAGAGTCGATGCAATCGGCGAGACTGATGTCTACAAGTTTGATCCCGAGGAGCTTCCCGGTACCTTTCCCATTCTCATTTGCTTTGCCTGTAATATTTGGGATGATTTGCTCTGTTTTCCATGAAATTACAGTTGAAAGTATCGATTTTTAGCCCCTTATATGTGATTTCATACGATTGATTGCTGTAAGTGAACATACATGAAAAATGGACTTTGGAATTATGCAGAAAAAGCGTTATATAAGACTAGGGACCGTCAATGGTTCTTCTTCAGCCTGAGGGATAGGAAACATGGAGGTAGGTCAAGCAGAGCGACTGGCCGTGGATACTGGAAAGCAACAGGGAAAGACAGAGTCATCAAGTGCAGTTCACGCCCCGTTGGAGAGAAGAAGACGCTTGTTTTCCACAGAGGCAGGGCACCTAATGGCGAGAGGACTAACTGGGTCATGCACGAGTACACCTTGCACGAAGAGGAGCTCAAGAGGTGCGGAGATGTGAAGGAAAGTTTCGTCCTTTACAAGATTTATAAGAAGAGCGGGTCTGGTCCTAAGAACGGTGAGCAGTATGGAGCTCCTTTTATAGAAGAAGAATGGGCAGATGATGATGATGATGTTGTTGATCAGCTCATTGCTTCAGCTGGTATTGGCAATAGCGCATTGGCGAACGGGCTTAACCAAACTGAATTGGATGATAACGATATCGAAGAGCTGATGAGACAGATCAGAGAGGAGCCTGGACATGTCAGATTGTCAACAGTGCAGCAGAATAATCTGTCCAGAGTGAACTCTAGCGTGGAAACGTATAATCAGGTGAACCAGGCAAGAGATGCGTATTTGGAGATCGACGATCTTTTGCTCTCTGAACCTGAACCAAGTTATGCGGACAACTGGGGCCAGGATGAGTCCGGTGTCCTGAATGATAATGATTTCTTTGATGTCGATTCATATTTCCGTGATTTGGACGCCACAGGTCCTCATCTAGAGCCTGTCAGTGTTGGTTTGGGAAATGGTTTTGAACATAGTCTTGAGGTGAATACTTCTTCGGTGACTGACCAGGCCAATAATAACCAGTTCCAGCAGCAGACGGGGAAGAACCAAGGTAGCAACTGGCCACTTCGTAACAGCTATACCAGAAAGATAAGCAGTGGATCGTGGATGCATGAGCTAAACAGTGATGGACTTACCGCTTCCCGGTTTGGTGAGGCGCCTGGTACAGGTAAACAATAACAGATTCTCCCCCTAAATGTCCTCTGGGTTGGTTTTCATTTGGATCTTTTCTTACATTTGCAGGTGATGCATTTGAATTCATAGACCCTCTAACTTCTGGTGTAAGTATTACTAAGGAGGTAGAAGCGACAAAAGGCGAGTCGAGTCAGTTTGCTTCTAGTATATGGTCTTTCCTGGACTCGATTCCTGCAAAACCAGCGTTTGCTTCAGAGAATCCATTTGTTAACCTGAACTTAGTCAGAATGTCAAGCCGTGGTGGTCGTTACAGGCTTGCTTCTAAAAGCACAGGTAACAACAATGTTGAAAACGATTCAGCAGCGAAGAGGAAGAAGTGTCGAGGAAACAACCACCACAAGGGTTTCTTCTGCTTATCGATCATTGGAGCTCTTTGTGCTTTGTTTTGGATGATCATAGGAATAATAGGAGTTTCAGGGAGGTCTTTGTTGTGGTGAGAAAACCCAAAAGGTCCAAGACTTTGGACGTTAAGAGAAAGAAAGGCTCGTTTTGTGTGAGCCGTTACAGCGTTACTGAGTAAAATTTCTGTAATTATTTTCTTAGCTTTAGTTAGATTCATAACCTATGTAGTATCTGGTTATTCATAACCTATGTAGTATCTGGTTTTGTTTTTTGCAAATCTTCCACCATTCTGCAGAACGAAGCTTTAATTATTGGTTCCAGATCACATTTTTCCATATGGTTTCAGCGAGCTTGGACTATTCTCATGAGCCTGTTGATTCTTTGACGTAGTTGTTTTGTTTCTTATAAACAAAGCCCAAGTATCTTACACTTTTCAATATACGTATTTTTAAACATATTTTATTTCTCTTTCTTAAATTACAACAAGTTTGAACAATTCTTAAATTGGATGTTCCCACTCCCACACATACATGTAAGATTGGGTAGAATTTTCAATCCGATTCGGTGTCGAAGAGTGTAAACACATTTCCACCTGTGTGATTACAATTCGACAAATATTGGGGAAAAGTCCATATAAGTGTACACAAAATTGATTGATTGGACACACAAATTGAAACAAAAAGGGGTAAAAATTGAAAGAGTTGGTTTCTGGTGGGGGGCAATTTGGGAAAGATAGGAAGCTGCAAAAGGAAGAAACAAATCTTTAGTGTGATGATTTAAGAGGATGCAACATGGAAAGAGAAGAGCCACACGACATGTTAGTAAGTTCACGTTAAGGTAAGTGGTCTCTGCAGTGTTGGGTTGGGTGGAATCTTCGGCCGGTTTGGTCCTTTTTGACTGCGACAATTTCTTTTCTTTTCTTCTGTTGGGTGAAATTGTGAATGATGTGGAAGAAATCTACTGCAGCCTATACATTGTACTAAAGAAAACTTTAATTTGTGACAACCATTATATTTCATTAACAGTTTTAAAATTTGTAACAAAAAAAACAGTTTTAAAATTTCAGATAATAATCATCGTCCTTCAAAAAAATGTTACGATACACTAAAAGCATTAGTTTTGGATACGTTATAATCTACTAAGCATACAATTTAATCTATACATAAAGTTATGTTAGCCGATATAGTTCACATTATACACTAAAAAAAAAGAGAATATATGTATCTATATATATATGGTGCATATGGAGATGAGAAACCCTAATACATAAGACAACACGTATATCAAATAGAATTTTGATCGCGACAAAACCTAACAAAATCAATATGCATGTGCGGAGACTTTTTTGGAAAACAAATTGACATTTTGGTGAGTTTTATTGTACGAGCCGATTCCACTTTGTTTTAGTGGTGTCTTGTTCACGCTTGCATGCGGCTGCCGTCTGGCGCCTGCTGCTGCTAAAACCAACCACAAAACTCTTGGCTCTTTATTTTTCAAATATGAGTTATATATTTGGATCCGAGTCAATATCATTTGTATATGTAATAAAAAAAAAAATATATTTCTATTGGTTAGTAGTCTAGTAGATGGAGCATCACTAAAACTTCAATAGTTTAAATTATATTGAACTTTAAATGAATGTATAAGGTTTTGTTTGGTCTTCTCCGATTTAATATCTTAGAATCGACTATTACTATTCATAAAGTATGTGGATAAGTTTTCATTTTGTTTTATGAATCTACTTTAATGCCAGTATTAACCATGCATGTAATTCAAATCTTTGTGTTCACATTGTTCAGTCATCAGTGATGTCATTATGAATAGATATCATTAAGCTTCTGTACAGAAGACATCACTGAACAGTCTGAAATTATATTACTGAAAAATTGGATAGCTTAATTATAGATATTAATCAAAAAAATTGTGAATGAAACTTATTTGTCTTCTCAACTCAATGATTTTGACCTAACCTTATATGATTTTTTAATGCCGTAGGTTTTCATGAGTAATCAAATGCTGAATTCAAGATATATGACTTTTCATATAGATATTTGAGTGATATATATATATATATATATATATACCAAATTCGACCCAAAAAAATCTACCAAGAATCAATCTTTAATTTAATCAACAATACGACACTACATGAATAGATTATGCTTCTTTCACTTAGAGCTGGAATGGACCTACAAGAATCCAAAATCAGCAAGTTGATATGTCATCCATAACTTAATTAGATTGATGTATATATAAGCATATATTCGATCTTTCACGATTAACACAAATCAATACACTAAAAACAAAAGTATTGGCAGGTGAGAATGTATGTCTATTAACTCGTAGGGAAATGCAACACAACGAGGAATAATCAAGGAAAGACAAATTACAGTAACAAATCAAATCACGACAATATGATCCGAAATAGTAAATACTGAAAAGATGGTGAAACGAAATTTATTCTTATCACCATATGAAGTCGAACATCGTAGTTGTTGAATTCGGGAATTTGGAAAATGGGCATTTTTCTATTCTTTATTCTTTTATGTGGCCAATAATTGAGAATATTGGAATTAGAATTCCGCAAAGGACATTATTACAAAACTTTTTATTATATAAAATTATCATTTTCGTTTATGTGCTTGTTGGGGTGGGTTCGAATCAAAACATGCCATTCCCAAGTATAGCCACTGTCCCATACCTTTGACATTATCATGATCATGTATGCATGGTCATATCATATATATAATATATGTGCTCAATAGCATCCACACTCTACTTATGTTACGCATGCATATATTTGTGTGTGTTTGTGTGTGTATGTGTGATTCATTAGTCGTTACATATATATATATATATATATACAGCCATATCAAGTCAATAGTAAATAGCACGTTTATTAATATTCGTTGCGAGGGTTCTCGTCAACAATTTTTTTTTTCTGAATAGGGACATTAACTTTTAGTTACAAACCAGAGAGCTATGACAAAGATGTAATTAAAGTCATAATAGGCAAGGGTGAGAACACAGCATGAACGAGGCTTGACCATGGAGTTACACAATATAATCTCGTCAACTTGAGATGGATTTTTTTGTCAAAACAAAAAAAAAAACTTGAGATGGATTTATCCAATAAAGATGGTATTTTTTTTATAGGGAGTGTGTGTGATTTGTATATATAGATGCATGTAAGGCACTATGCCAAACAAGTGTTGATTATTCTCATAATCCTTGGCCCAACTTCGTCACGGCATCTTTTGTCGTGAAGGTGTGTCTATGTGTGTGCATCTTTTACTTAGCTCTCCCCTTTTCACACAGTCAGACGTACACGCACTTACCCTTGCGAATATGATCAATATAATTAGTAAAAAGAGCACTTAGATTCATATGTACATATATTCTTATATATTTACAAAATTACCAAGTAACTCTTTTATAAACCCAAAAAAACCTCATCCATTAGAAATACCATATACACTAGATGAAAATATAAATGCTGATTATTAAGATAATGATGATAGGTTTCTTTGTCCCTAACAAAATGGCTAAACCACGTTTTAGAGGGTACTCTTATCATTTAATTGTTGTTTAATGTGTCATATACTTCCTCTGTTCAGAATTATTTGATGTTTAAGGTTTTTGCACACAGTTTAAGGATTCATTTAAATTTTATTTTTTCTATATTAAAAATATTATTTATAATTCTTTTAAATATCATTCAGCCAATAAAAAAACAATCTGCAGAATATAAAAGGTCAAAAACTATAAAAATTCATTAAATTTTGCATTGAAAAGTGAGAACATCAAATAATTCTGAAAAAAAAAACCTTCTAAAACATCAAATAATTTTGAACAGAAGGAGTATTTCCGTAAGATGTTCTTTAACGTGTTATTTGTCTACGTAGACATTATTTAATTTATCAACTAGAAGTTTTAAACGGATATGCTAATGTTATTTAGGGTCTGATTGGAAAGGACTGTGGCTGTAGATTTTAATTTTTGACTGTAACTTTAATGATTTTTGGCTGTAAAATAATGGTTGTGATTTTTTTTTTTTTTAAAAGCTACATGTTTAGGCTTTTAAAATTTAAGTGTAGATTACGTGAAAAAATAGAGAGAGAAAGTTGTGAGAAATTTAGGAGCAGTTTATTTACTTTAAAAACTGTTAAATCAATAAAGTCTGATTGGATACTTAATAATTTTTAAAAATTTTAATTTTTTCTAAAGTCTTTACAGCTTTAAAAGTTTATTTGCCAATTAGAGCCTTAGCTTTTGCGAAACCGAGACGTGTGAAATAGAAATATTTCTATAGCATATTAACTAGATCCCTCTGTAGATTTATTTATCCGTAGTACCCCCTATCATTTAATTGTTGTGCGATGCGTTAATTTTTTGTGACATGTCAGTTAATTTTATCAATTAGATTTTTATTTTAGTCATATTCTTTTTGCTTTTGACATATAAACATGTGATTTATTATTTTGGTACTATATATTAAGTATTATTTAGCGTCTTAATATTAATTTCGACAATTGACTTTTTGGTCTTGAGGTTCTATGTTCTTAACTAAAATTCGATCAGCATTCTATATAGAACCATTTCTCTCTAGATTAGGAATAATAGTTAGCCTATATTATCATGATGAAGTAACTCTTTGAACATTTGAATTTTGAAAGAATTAAACTAGTTAATGACACAAAAAACAGTTAATCTAGTGGATGAAAAGGTCATCTTTTTGTTGTTATAATGTATGACATCAGACAATAGTTGTATATAAATTCGATACCCATGATTAATAAAATTGTTTTTATATAACTTATCTAGATATTTAGCCGTTCCCAGTGTTGCCCAAAAGCGAGTAATTATATGTGCATCATGTGCTTAATTTTTATTTTAAAATAATCTAATTTATTCCATGTACTATCAAAAACAATATACAAGTGGGAGGTCATTGTGATTCTTGTGAACTCGATTAATTAACTATGAAATCTTGTGAGTTGTATACCTGAGGGCCTGAGGCTGCGTGATACGACATCGGTTACGCGTTCCGGCTCGACCGGTTTAAACGTGGACCGTATAATAGCTAGTGGTGGAGACCGCAATCCCACTTGGCCCATGAACCGGATAGTGATTATACTCATTCTCTTATTTGTTGTTTTTCTTTTGCCTTTTTCTTCTTATTTAATAATTCAAACTAGAATTTCAATTCTTTTTTTATATTCCCTTTGATCGGGAATAATTGGTACCATATTTATATGCGAAAAAATGCTCACAAAAGATATTCTGAAAGATATGAAATTCAAAATGTATAATCAAAAGAACTTATACATATAATGTATCTAGAAAATAATTGCTAACATTAAGGTATGCAGAAAAATCTAGAAAAAAAATTATGGAACTAAATCAAATATACAGATTTATTGCTATCTAAAATTTGTAATTAAATTATAATATTACATTTCAAAGTAGTTATTTTTGCATTCAATAACAATTTATTTTATTTTTATTTTTTTTTGCCGAAGGGTTGCATTACACATCTTGTGTGCAAAAATCTTGCATTGCTATATAACCAACTATACACTTCTCGACTAATCCCATGCATGAAAGCCAACGTGATTGAGAAACCTTTATCCACATTCCACCATATATTGATTGAACCAAAACCTATTCCCGAAATTTCATTGCGTAATGTGAATTCGTTCGTTGGGAACTTGAACTCATTTACGGTCATATTTTAACTCATATTTCTGGTCAATGAAAGATATCAAATCTTTGCGAGCAACGCTATTCACTGCGTAACTGGATTCCTTGACGACAATAAACTCAGATAAGCTGTAATTACAAATTTACTACTTTACTGACGTCGGCTTGTGATTGAATCTTAAAAAAATGGGTTGGTTTGGGTGGATATCTTTTTGGAGAGAACAAAAGTGTGGGTAGGTGATTTACATCGTCATCAAATATATAGGGTCAATCTGAAATTATACCTTTTTGAGGAAAAGAACAAACGAGAAAATATTTGGAAAGACAAATAGTGTGTGTCAACTTCATATACATAAACTTTTGTAAAACCCCCAAATAAATAATTTTTTTTCTAAAACAACAAAAAATTATAAATTAAACAAACAGTAAATAAAGCTTAAATTCTAAAGACATCCAGCTAGATTTACAATTTAAGCTTTGGGTCCAGAATCTGTGAACTTATAGAGAAACCAAACACTTATGCCAATTTCTTGGCCACGGGAATTAGGTCTGGGCAAAAAACCCGGATCCGAATATCCGAACCGGAACCGAACCGAAATGGAGGTACCGAATCCGAACCGAAATTTTTAAAAATATCCGATGGATCTTAAACTCTTATACCCGAAGAACCGGAACCGAACTAGTACCGAACCGAGAACCGATTGGGTACCCGAATTATCCAAAGTATAATTATATATCCTTCTAAATATTAGTTTTTTTATATATATTTTTTTGATATTTGGTATATATTTCTGGTTTTACAGATATATTTTCTTTATTTTTGGGACTTTTGAGTATATTTTTAAGTTTTGATATATATATTTTTGAATTTTTGTTATTAAAAAAGTGTGAGTCGAATTAAAAATTTGAGGCAAAAGATCCGGATCCGATTATCCGAACCGGAACCGAACCGAAATAAAGATACCGAACCCAAACCAAAATTTATAAAAATACCCGATGGATCCTAACTTCCTCTACCCGAAATATCCGGAACCGATTGGTTCCGAACCGAAACCGAATCGAATATCCGAATGTCCAGGCCTAACGGGAATATTCGATCATTATTTTGTCAAGTTTTAATTGGTTTATAAACTCATGTATAGTTTAATGGGAAGTGACTAATTGGTACTTCCTCCGTTTCACAAAAAGTGTCGTTTTAAGATTTTATTTTTGTTTTACAAAAAGTGTCTTTTTATATTTTCAATGCAGAATTTTAAACAATATTTCAGTTTTGACTCTACTAATTTAATGTATTAATTAGAGAAAAAAAGTATTTAATGCATTAATAAAAGGTAAAATAGTTTTTTTAATAGTTTTTTTAATAAGTGTGAAAAATGTACTATTTGTGAAACGGAGAGAGTAATTTTATACTGTAATGGTGTTATTTTTAGCTCAACTTAAAATTCAAAGGTAATGGTCGGTCTGAACTTCGGTTCAAAGATAGGTATCCCGCCCCTGCTCCATAGGTATAAGACGAAATTTCGTCGATAGCAACTGCTTTCGATTTGACACACAAAAAGAAAAAAAACAAAACGCAAATATGGATAATGTGAGAAAAAAAATAGAAGTAATTATTACAGCATCATCATAACTTATCAACGGTTTCAGTAAACTAATAAATTTTATAAGATGTGTGTCGGCAACAAAGTAACCAAGAGAGGAGTAAAAGACAAAGTGACCGCGGCCAAATCAACGTCCGAGATTAGTTCCTGTCGCCACGCCAGCATAACTGGTGTCCGATCCAGAGTTTGACCGGTTTGACCCGCGTGAGAGGCTAATTAATAGTTAAAACAAAGTAAAAATTAACACGCGTAATGAAAAAGAAGTTTAAGGAACACGGAGTTAGATAAGGAGGCAGTAAATTGTATGGACCCTACGAATTGTGGCCATCTCCGGCTTGGTGCCAAGCCGACCACCTCTAAGTCTAACGAAAAAAGCTCGTGGTTGTATTTTTTGGTGTGAAGCAGCTCAATGGGATTATGTTACTATGTAATGTAACACGTGGCGAACCATGTAATCTATTCCCCAAATTCATAAAAAAGGACCCTTCTCTTTTCTCCTTTCCCTTTTCCTCTTTTCTTTTGCCATTTTTATAACAGTTTTTCGATTGAAACTGGTAACGGTCGTAATTATTCTCTATGCCCCATCTCTCTCGCTGTTTTTCATTATGTGTACAAATTTTAATTACACTATATACCATTTATTCTTTTATTTAATTTTGTGGATATTAATATCTTTTTTTACTGAGGATTAAAACCTCACGAGAAAAGAATGGTAAAACTTGAAATTATATATGATTGGAATATTATCAAAATATGACTGACCAAACCTCTTATAAAACAAAGCGTTGTCGTCTTAAATATTCTTATTCCTTAGGATGATGATTAATCTTTTTCTTATCTGTATTCATGGAAAGAAATTATAAAGTTTAAGAAAAAATTATTTTCCGTCAGATATGGTTATTTTAGAAATTAAATTCTTTCATAATTTAACATTTGTTTACTTCTTTTTATCAAATTCATTTGAGCTGTGCATGGTGTGATTCTGTCATCTAGAAGACCAAGTTGCCCAACATGTTGATCTAATTAGGAACTTGGGATACACAGCCTTAAATACTGTTTTGTTTTTTCTCCCTTTTTTTATGTCGTAGTGTCATACTCTCAATTTAATCAAATTATTACGTCACGTTGAAAGCCCTTACAAACATAATAAATATGTGCTGGCATAAGAAAACATAATAAATATGCTTACTCTTATTCATTGACATTAAGACAACTATAACTAGAAATATGAAGAAAAAAGTTAATATAAAATCCAATCCACCTAAAACATCTGAATTCGAATATATTCAAAAAGTTGGGTTATAAGTCTATAAATGCTTTATGGATGCCAATTAACCAAAGTGAAATTATCTGAAAATCATAAATCTAAACATATATATGAAAAAAATATATGAATGACGTGACAAATTTTTTTGACATATCAACAAGTATTGTAATTAGTTGAAATAAAACAACTACGATTAGTCGTACAATTAAAACCAAAAAGAAGATGTAGTAGTACAAATAATGTTACTTTTTTAAAAAAAGGTTTATTGCATAACATGCCCAATGTTGTTAACTTGCATTCGTAAATTGGTTTTCTTCTCATCGATTTTTTTTTTGGGGGGGGGGGGGGTGTGTAGTCCTCCTCTTTGATTAGTATATACAATCTATTGTAATTGACCTATATGTTGGTCATGAGAAGTAAATGTAGGATAGTCACAAGAGAATTTGGGAGTTTTTTTTTTCAGCGAAGAGAAGAGAATTTGGTTTTACATACGTTTTTATTTTATAATTTTTTCATACGTTTTTCAATAATTTTTTCCTATAATATATAAGATATTTTATGATGCTTTGATATAGATGCGTATATGGTGTTAAAATCCGTGAAGGATTTGGGAGGAAAATAAAGCGATCCAGATGCTTGATTCGACTATCTTATGTGATGGTTCAATGGATCTAGAAATTGCTCAACTTACAAAAAGGGGAGATTCTTTACTTAGCTAGATTTAAATATCTTTCGAGCTTATGATTTGAAAGAGATTTGGTTGGTACTAAAATTTTTAAGAATATTAGTAGCAACGTTGTAGTAGCAAGCAGTGTAAAAAGTCCTTTCTATTTCCGTTTGACAAATTTTTTTACGCCTAACTTCCTCTTTCTTATAAAAGATTCGAATGTTGAATAGTCCCCTATTATTTCCGGATGGTTGAATGAGTACGGGTGATTTGCGTATTCGATAAAATTATATGTGAACCAGTTTGACAGACATGTCTTATTATCATCAAATCCTATACACGTTGGCTTAAGTACTTGAGACAACTTGAAACTTGAGAGATATGCGTATCAATGAAAATTTTAAGATCAATGTATTTTTCAACAAAAAAAAAAACAAATCAATGCAAGTTCTTGAACTTTTTCCACTCAGTTTGAGTATGGCAGTCAAACTTATCTAAATACAAAACTAGTGAAATATTAGTTTAATATATTTTGTAATAGAACTTATGATAGAAAAATTATTTAAAAAAAACTTATGATAGAATCATGTAGATAATGATTTCCGATTGGCTTATAAACTAAGTATGAATTTAACCACTCGATTATGTCAAACTTCGATTAGAGTAAGACGTTAAAAACAACGAAACTAGACGTAACAACGAAACGAAGTGGAATACGTAACTGTATAAACGAACACTTTTGCCTCTTTTTCCAAGAAGAAGAAGACTTTGTCTGTTAGCCGTTACTTATTACTTTATTAGGATACAACACAACAGTTAAATGTTAATATAGATAGTGTCTTTTAGTGTTTGTTTGTTAAAGTCAACGAAGTCTCCGATTGACCCCACTTTTTTCTATTGACTAATGAGTCGTTAACGGAGTCTAACTGTTTTCAATTAGTTTTATTTATCTGCGAGTGTGTACGTAACCTCCTCCGTTGATCGAGGCGCGTGAACGTCACTCTTCCCATTGATGACGTGTCTTTTCTCTCTTTCTCATTCTTTCAAAAAATCGCTAATTATTCTTCTTCTACCGACCATTCCAATCCTTTATCTTAATTTTTCTTTTAATCATCCGAGTTTGTATTTGATTTCTCTTTTCTTTATTGTTTATAGCTGTGATATTCCCTTTTGTTATCATTGTAGAGTTTGGTGTTTACTTCTCTTTATTTTCAAAATATAATTATATATAGATCGACATTTAAAACTAAAGTTAATTAATTACACACGTCTTGTGACTTCAACTCGTCTTAAATTTCAACGAAAAGATGAAAAAACTGAAATTTCATTAATATACATAATAAAAGCCATATTTTATGGACGGGTATTTTTCAAAAGTTTGGAAAATCAATTCAAGCTATTATAGTTAAGAAAACACAGCATTGGGAATATCGGACCAAGAAGTTGAAAATCAGAGGAGAATATATTAAGAGCTAAACGAAGAAGCTTTAGTCAAATCAGAAGTGAGGAGATCTGATGATATTAGTTGAAATTTAAACTTATATTATTTTCCGAATAATTATTTTCTTTCTACATAATGAAATTATGATAAACTTAATGGTAAATCAGATAAATAAAGGAAGAGTAACCGTTAAAAATCGTAGTTACAGAGGTCAATGAGTTAACAACTTCCCTTTCCCCTTTATTCCTTTAATGCCATGCCACAAGGTTGTCGATCCCTAGAAATGATCAACACCACGTCATTCGAAATCTCTGATTTATTATTTAATGAATTATCTACAACTTTCGTCAACAATATTAAGTAAGACTTTCGTCTTTCGGTCAAATTGATTTTTAAAAATGCATGCAGACTTCTTTTAGAGTATAATTTATTCTTTTCGTTTGCCCTACTTTGAGTGTTTTTCTGAGCTTTGTATATAGTTTGTAATATGTAGTTCCTGTTTGTGATACTACTAATTAGAAAATATCATATATTGTACTAAATTGTTACAATATTGCAGAAATTACATAATTTCTTCGACTTATCAATTAATTTATTTGTTATGTTCACTTTTTATTCATTTTTCAAATGATTTAATCAACAAAGATTATTAGGAGGTTTAAGAAAAAAAGATTATTAGGGTCTCGTGATTTATATGTTGAGAATTCTCATATAATTAAAGCATAAAGAATGAAGAAAAATAGAAAATCGAGGCAAAACCCATGTTGCCGACTCATTATCAACTACGGGTGCATAATGATGGAACAAAGCACAAATCTTTCAACGCAAACTAACTAGAACCTTCTTTTGGGGTCCCAATCCCGACCTTAATGTTTTGGAATTAACAAAACTACAGTAAAACCTCTATAAATTAATATTTTATAAATTAATAATCACTATAAATTAATAAATTTTGTTAGTTCTAAGTCAGATCAATGTAAAAATTCATCAGATTAGATAAAATAATAAAATAATAATTTTTTTGAAATTTTTATGTAAATATATGATCCCAACAAAAACATAAATTAATAATTATATAAATTTATGCAAATATATATAAATTAATATTCTAAAATATGACTAATATGTTTGTTTTTAGTTAAAGTTGAAATCTCATTGGTTCTCATTTCTCTAATTATTATATCAGTAGTTCTTATTGCTGTTTTACTATATATATTCAAAATTTATTATGATTTTTTGATGTGATAATTGATTTTCTTACATGTAAATGTTTTTAAATGTATTGTAGTGTTATTTTCAATTTTATCATCAATAATACTGATAGTAGCTATAATTTTTTTTATTAGTTTTAAACTTATGAACATGTGTATTTTTATATGGTGAAAAACTATTTTTTGTGATAGTTATGATTTTTAATCATAATTTATATATGAGATTTGTTAAAATTTTTAAATATAACATTATTTCAAATAAATTTTTTAAAAATTATATGCATAAAACAATTTTTTCTATAAATTAATAATCATTAATTTATAGATAAATTAATATCACGATAATTAATAAAATATCATGGTCTCAACATTATTAATTTATAGAGGTTTTATTGTACAAACATTTACCAAAAATAAAAAGTACAAGGCCATTATAATTTATATACCTTCTTTTATAAACAAATGTGGTTTCATGTTAATTTCACAGTCACCGTTACTTGTATTCTTATTATAATGGACCATGAAATCATTTGCACATGAACTGCAATGATACAGTGTCCACTTTTGTTTTGTGGGAGACATTTACCAGATTCTGTTAAATTGAGATTTCCCTTTTATGAGCTGGGTTATTGTTAGTGGGTGCAAGTTTCTTTATTTGTTTTGAACTTCCATTTTTAAAAAAATAAAAAACCTGTCATTTTTTTGTGAATGGACAAATATAAAGCCACATTGTATTTGAAAATAGCTGGTATATCGACAAGTTATATATGATTTCATCCCAAGACTATAAATAATCATATATATTGCTTGAAAACTTGCATACTTCGGAGAAACATTTGATTAATTGATACTTGTCTATTCTTAATTATTTCACACTTAAATCAAGAAATAAAAACACACATACGACTACATCACATTATCATTAATTACTAGTGAGTCCACAAACATATAACATTGCTTATAGGTACGAGACCTCAGAGTTAACGGAACAAATCGACAAACATGTGATCCTAATATCTTAATAAGACCCAGATATGCCTGCTTATCTTCATTTAAATGTGGATAAGAGAATATATAGTCCAACTGTCTTCAAAATTTAAGACAACCTCCTTTATTATGTTTTCAAAACCAATTTTATTTTCTTTAAAAATCTTTACTGGAACTATTCAGTTTATGTGATTGCCAAATGGTATTATTCTTTGCCTTTATCTGTCCACGCTATTTATTTTTAAAAGATTTTGAAAGCATATAATGATTTATTAAAAAAAAATGGTGACTATATATGGTTACATCACCAACTATGCATATAATTGATAATTCAATGTATTTAATATAATTAAAGTATGATTGACATCATTGTAACAAAAATAACCCCACTTACTTTGTTAATATTCACATAAAATGTAAAAATAAGTAGTTTAAAAAATAATTTTATCACGAGGTATAAATAAACAAAAAAAGAGTTGAAATTATGGTTACAAAACCATCCAAACATATAATTATTCATCTAAATATCTACACAAAAAGATGTTTTGATTTTTTTTATAAGAATTTGATATATATATATATATATATATATATGCATGTAGCTTACGTCTGAAAATAATGGAGTAATAGTTAATTAATAATGTTACATCGATATTATTCCATTACCACTCGCTCGGATCGAAATTCGAAAGTTATATTCTCTTTAACTCTTTACCTAATTTAAAAATCACAAAATGAATTCAATCCGAATATATCTATCACCAGTATATGCCCTTCCATATTATTTCTGACTTTTCTCTATCCGAATTTCTCGCTTCATGGTTTTATGATATTCTCATCTAATTTTCACTAATATAATATAATTAAAAAGGTAAAAAAAACAAAGAAAGTGTCAGAGAGAATCGAAGGTCCATATCAGTAGATAATAAGTTTGAAGAAAGTGAAATCGCGATAAAATGAAAGTTCCCAAAACCGAAATTAATATGACGCTAAAAAAGAATCCCAATAAATAAATTAAAAAAACAGAAAATTTAATGTAAGGAAGACACGTGTCAATACTGTACCCTAGACTAAAAGAGACAGCTCTGCTTTCTCTTCTCTAGGCTCTCTCTTAACTATCTTCTTTTCACTTGTCTCCTCTTCGGATAATCCTATCCCTCTCTCCCTATAAATACCTCTCCACTCTCCTTCCTCCTCCACCACCACTACCACCGGAAACAACCACCGGAAAAACAAAACAGTGAACCCTCTCAAAGCTTCTTTAAACACAAAGTTTTTTTTTTTCCCTTTTGTCTACTTCTGATCAGAAATATGGTCGGTCATCAAATGGAGAAAGCTTCCAACGGCACGGCGGCGCTGGAGATGCAGACCGGCGAGCTTGATCAGCCGTCACCACTACGAAAAATCATATCGGTGGCTTCGATCGCCGCTGGTGTACAGTTCGGTTGGGCTTTACAGTTATCTCTATTGACTCCTTACGTGCAGCTACTCGGAATCCCACATAAATGGGCTTCTCTGATTTGGCTTTGTGGCCCAATCTCCGGTATGCTTGTCCAGCCCATCGTAGGTTACCACAGCGATCGTTGCACCTCAAGATTCGGCCGTCGCCGTCCTTTCATCGTCGCCGGAGCCGGTTTAGTCACCGTAGCCGTTTTCTTGATCGGTTACGCCGCTGATATTGGTCACAGCATGGGTGATCAGCTTAACAAACCGCCGAGAACGCGAGCCATCGCGATTTTCGCTCTCGGGTTCTGGATTCTTGACGTGGCCAACAACACCCTCCAAGGACCATGCCGAGCTTTCTTGGCCGATTTATCTGCGGGGAACGCTAAGAAAACGCGGACCGCAAACGCGTTTTTCTCGTTTTTCATGGCGGTCGGAAACGTTTTGGGTTACGCGGCGGGATCTTACAGGAATCTCTACAAAGTTGTCCCTTTCACGATGACCGAGTCATGCGATCTCTATTGCGCAAACCTCAAAACGTGTTTTTTCCTCTCCATAACGCTTCTCCTCTTGGTCACTTTCGTCGGGGGGCTGTTACGTCAAGGAGAAGCCATGGACGCCTGAGCCAACCGCAGACGGGAAAGCCTCGAACGTTCCGTTTTTCGGAGAGATTTTTGGAGCTTTCAAGGAGTTGAAAAGACCGATGTGGATGCTTCTTATAGTCACTGCACTGAACTGGATCGCTTGGTTTCCTTTCCTCCTCTTCGACACTGATTGGATGGGCCGTGAGGTGTACGGAGGAGACTCAGACGCAGCCGCAACAAACGCCGCTAAAAAGCTTTACAACGATGGAGTCAGAGCTGGTGCGTTGGGGCTTATGCTTAATGCAATTGTTCTTGGTTTCATGTCTCTTGGTGTTGAATGGGTTGGTCGGAAACTCGGAGGAGCTAAACGGCTTTGGGGAGTTGTTAACTTCATCCTCGCTATTTGCTTGGCCATGACGGTTCTGGTGACCAAACAGGCCGAGAATCACCGGCGAGATCACGGCGGCGCTAAAACAGGTCCGCCTGGTAACGTCACTGCTGGTGCTTTAACTCTCTTTGCTGTTCTCGGGATTCCTCAAGCGGTGAGGCTCTCTCTCTCTCTCTGTTTTTGTGTTTTTTTTTTGTTCAACCTGTTTTTTTGTTATTTTACCATTGATTAATTATTTTGTTTAAGAAATTGATTAATAAGGTAATTTGACCAGGTTTTTTAATTAATTGCAGATTACGTTCAGTATTCCTTTTGCACTAGCTTCCATATTTTCAACCAATTCCGGTGCCGGCCAAGGTAAATTTTCTATTTTGAGTCTTTCTTATTTAATTTAAACTTACCCTCTTCGTTTTGGATAATATATAAGTCTACAATCTTCTTAAAGTGTTGGGACCTTAAAAAGCTATAAGCATTTAATACGTACAGATTCGTAATTTAATAACTTATTGAGATGATTCTATAAGTAACCGATTTTAATATATGGTGTTTCATTGGCCATATAGAATATACCATATTAACAAATTACCACTCAAAAAAAAAAAATCAATATCTCTTCTAAAATAAAAGTCTTACCAACACCAACGAAGAATTGTAATCTTGAATGTAATCATTTCAAACTAAAGATTTGTATCTTTCATTTCCACAGGACTTTCTCTAGGTGTTCTGAATCTGGCTATTGTCGTTCCACAGGTAAATCCGTTGGAAATCAGTTTTATTTATTTGATTAGAAAACAAAACTATTATGGCTGATACATATTTTTTGATGTATCAAAATGTAGATGGTGGTATCTGTGGGAGGTGGACCATTCGACGAGCTCTTCGGTGGCGGAAACATTCCGGCGTTTGTGTTAGGAGCGATTGCGGCCGCGGTGAGTGGTGTATTGGCGTTAACGGTGCTGCCTTCGCCGCCACCGGACGCTCCTGCATTCAAGACTGGGGCTATGGGATTCCATTAAATTTTAGCAGTGTTTGATTGGCTCTGTTTCTCTCATAAAACAGTAGTGTTATTGTGCAAATTCTACATAAAGGAAAGAAGAAAAAAAGGGGAATTAAACTCATTGGGTTGGTTTGTATTTTACCTAAACCCACTATGTTCCCCTTTTTTTTGTAACTGAATTTTAATTTGGAGTATATTTTACTTTTTGTCACCCCTTCAACGTACTCTTCAAGGCTTCAATTTTACGACTTCATTGTGTCGGACCTTTCGGTAATACCTCATAGTCTACAAAAGTATATAGTGACCTTAAAACAGTTTCATAATAATTGATTTGATTACTTACTTCACAAGAATGTGTTGTTTATTTAAGAATGTTTTAGAAAGAATCTTTATATTTAATTGTAAATATATGTTTAACCTAAACAAGTTTAAGATGAATGCCGATAGATACAAAATACGGTGAATTAAGATTTATATGTTTTGGTTATAAATGATTTAGTTTGTTTTTGCTTTCCATATATTTGGTTTGCACTTACAAATATAATTTCTTTAGACATCTGCTTCAAGATTTGTAGAATTCCCCTAACAAATATAAAGCTAAATTTGTAAGCTAGGATGTGCTAAGCTGATAATTTCCCTGGTGAATGTAGTAATAGCGTGATACTTCCAACTTTCAGATTCTGGTGAAGAAATTGCCTCCTACAATCAGATCAAATAGAAGTTTATAGAGTCTCCACATAAGTCTAGTACAATTTAAACAACCAAACCGCATAGAAGGCAGTAGCTTCTGCTTCTAATCAAGTTTGTGCAAGGATTAAAGAAAATAAGCCTATAACTATATGATTGCATTGTCTCGTATGCAGAGCCGTGCCTCCCTTAGTAGAAAAAAGGCAATAGCCTTAGGCCACATTTATAATTTTAGTTTTTAGACCATATATCAATAACAATATTAGTTAAATTAGTGAAATGTTTGTTGATAGAATTTCTAAAAGACTTTGTGTTCACAAGTTCAAGTCTTGTAATAGTAATTTTTACTTTCAAATCATACTTTATCTGTCTTTTTTTTACTATAAATCCAATAAACTTAAATTTATTCATCCACATATTTTTGTTATTCTACCATTTTAATATGTTTTTATAGAGTTTTGGTACTTTAATATATTTTTAAATGATAAACTTATTAAAATGTCTTATATATTTATTTTATACATAATTTTTTACATTTCAATGATATAAATTTTAAAGATTTATCTTCAAATTCTATGATTTGTAAAAATTATATACTTATAAAAGACTACAATTTTTTAAATTATTTTAGGTCATTAAATATGTTGGCACGACACTGCTCGTATGAATAAACTAACGTAAGAATCCATTAAAATTGTACTTGGAAGTTGGGTTATTGGCTACTTATTATGGAGTTCATGAAGAGATGAAGCATTAATAGATGTGATTAGTTTTTGCAGCATCGTTTAATTAATCACATGTATTAATATACTTAAACTCTTCATGAACTCCATACTATTAATTAAAAATGTTTATACAAAAAAATGTGCATATTATAATATCCGAAGGGGTAAAACTGGGAAACCGGAAGAGCAACGTGGGCCTTATCTTCTTCCTCCCTCCTTTTGTTTATCCTTGGGCGCACACACTCGCTAGAACGATTTCCGATTTTCAGAATTTCAGAGTAATCTCATCGGTTGCGATAAGCAAACCATATGATCGAATCGAACATGCTTCTTCATACGGTATCTTCTTCCTCTCCTCCCAATCACCACCTCTATCTACACCATTCCCAGATTCTCCCATCTACTGGCTCGATTAAGTTATCGCACAAGAAGATTTCTCTTCAGGTAAACACTCCACGTTGCCCTCTTCCTTTCAATTTCACGATTTACGCATCAGCCTTTAGCTGATAATCTCAGTGATATTAGTGTTTACTTCCTCTGTATTGCTCCCAAGGCTTTTAAACTTCAGTGATACAAGTGAGAAACAAGGGTTGATGTTGATTTCGGGATTAGTGCGAATTTTTGTAGAATCTGAATTTAGAATGGATCCAGGATAGTTGAATGATGAGTCTATGTTCGTTCTATGAGTGGTTTACAGTTTCTCTCTCTGAGGCATGACTGGTTTTGTTAATGAATTTGCTAATCTTCCTCCATGTTTTAAACTTGTGGATGAAGGCAGATACATGGAAGGACTTTGGCCATTCGATCTTTTCATGGTACGTTCGCCTCTTCTTCCCTGCCAAAGTTTCAGACTTTGACATCTATTTGGACTTACTTGTGCCACTCTTTCATCACTTTAACCAGTCTTAATTCGACCAGCATCTGAAACTATTGATTTTCCACTTTTTGATTTTTGATAACTTATGGTATTGAGTCGTAGATGTTGATTCGGATTCACCAGATTGATAGCTTCATTTGTCTTTGTATTCTCACCATATGTGGATCTACTGTCTGCAGAATTTGCTGCTAAAGGTTTACCGGTTTTGAACAAAGCTTCTTTGAAGAAGCTACCAAGCAAAGGATCTACCTTTCTGCTAGGCCAGAGCGTGTTGATGATTTCTGCTAACCCACAGTTGGCAACAGCTGCAGAAATCATAAAGCCAGAACCAATTTACGAAGTTGGAGAGTTATTTGAAATTGGTATTCAGCTTTCCTACTTGCTGTTACTACTGGGTTTGCTTGGAGTCGGTACTTTCTATGTCATCCGCCAAGTACTTGTGCGCAGAGAACTTGACCTCTCCGCTAAAGAATTACAGGTATTGAATTCACAACTTACTTCCCACATATGCACACAGCTTTGGCGTGGATACAATTCAGACCTGACAAAATGTTTGTGATACAAGGATTAACCTTTTGTGGTAGATAACAGTAAAATAAGTAACTGAGATGATAGGTTAGTATAGAGGGAAGAATAGATATGAAGAAATAATATTAAGGCCGTTGTCTTTCTCATATCTCATGGTTTGGTTTCAATTTGGAAACTTGATAAATCTGGATGTTATAGACATAATTAGATTGAATCAAGTAGCCATGCTTGCTCAACTGTTTGTAAATACGATCAAATCTGTGCTCTATGGGTTTTATTTTGTTTTGCCTGAATAATCTAAAGGAGCAAGTTAGGAGCGGCGATGCAAGTGCAACAGAGCTCTTCGAGCTCGGTGCAGTGATGCTGAGGCGGAAATTTTATCCTGCAGCCAACAAGTTTTTGCTTCAAGCCATCCAGAAATGGGACGGTGACGATCAAGATCTTGCTCAGGTAATAAAAATCTGTACAACATAAACTGTAATATCATATCCAGCAAGTTAAAAAGGGCCAATTGATATTGTGGTATACAATTCTCGAGATTAGGTCTATAATGCTCTTGGAGTGAGTTATGTCCGAGAGGAGAAACTGGACAAAGGAATCGCTCAGTTTGAAATGGCGGTGAAGCTGCAGCCCGGTTATGTAACGGCTTGGAACAACCTTGGGGATGCTTATGAGAAGAAAAAAGAGCTGCCTTTGGCGTTGAAAGCGTTTGAAGAGGTTTTGTTGTTTGATCCCAACAACAAAGTGGCTCGGCCTCGACGAGATGCGTTGAAGGATCGTGTTAAGCTCTATAAAGGCGTTGTGGCGGTTAAGTCCAAGAAACGGTGACGGTGAAGGCAAAGACGCTTGACTCGAACCAAGAACCGTTCGTCTCTATCCTCTCCTTGTGTCTTTTTTGTTTGGTAATTTGTAAGGAGATTTTATGTTAATATGAAAATGAAACTTGCTTTTTGTTTTATTATTTTGTGTTAAAAGGAAGGAAATGAAATGCTTTTTCAGTTATATGCATTGAAATATATTTTTCTTGCATAGATGCCTCTCATGGCTTCAATTTCTACGAATCCATTTATTTTGAACTCATGAACCATTATACTTTAGAGTCTATAAATGACTCACACCAGCTTAAAAATAATTCTAAAAACTTGGTAACCAATAAAACCACTCATCTTATTATTGGGAATGAATACAAAGTTCAAATGATGAAAACATAATGGTAAAATAAGCTCACACAAGATAATAATTTAATAAAGTAGAAACATAATCAGATGATGAGAGCATAACAATATAGAGGTTTTTGTAGTCTTTAAGGACACTTGAGCTTATTGCCATGTGTACGGAGATTGGCGTAGCAAGGACATGATGCTGTGTTTCCGGAGGTTCCCGGCGGCACACACTGACACTTGGCACAGCAACTTCCACACGCTCTGTAACACACTTTCTTCCTCGACGTCCTACTGCATCTCCTCGCGCACGCATGCCCACAATCTGTATAACATGACTCCTCATTCATCAAAAGTTGTTGGAGCAAAGCACACACAAAAAAAGAGAGAAACTGAAAACAGAGGATCAGAATGTTACTAACGGAGTCGTGGACGATGGTGTGTTCTCTTAAACGCCGCCATTTGGTTCTCGTCGTTCGTCTGAATCTATTAGCAACAAAGGAAGCCGAAGTTTTACTAATTTAGTGTCTGGAAAGTTTTGTTTTGATATATGGTTATTGTAACATACTAACAAGTTTACCTCAGAAACAGAGGAAGTTTCAGCGTTGCTGGATGTAGAGAACTCTGCAAGTACCTGTGAAGAATCAGGCATTGTTTTGTCAGTGTTTTTGTTTTGTTTGTCTGAAACAGAGAGAAGTTAATCTTGAAAATTAAGTGGGTTTGAACAATTTTACCTGAAAAAGCAGAAGAAGAGAGATGAGCATAACAAAAGCCACCACATTCATCTTCTTCATCTTCTTAGCTAGCTAGTGTCTTTAGAGCTTTTGAACTAGTTTGTGAAGATAGAAGAGCTGTGAATGATTCTTTATATAGACACATTTTCAGCTATTTTGTCTTCTTTCTCTTTCTCTTTTTTTGTATATAAGGAAAATCTCCTGTTGGATAGATATCACATCACATGCATAAACTTTCATCGCTGGACTTAAACATAAATCACAGATTTTAGATTGCGTTTTGCTGTAAAGTGTTGGAGTTTGAGGCAACAGTTTTGATTGGTGTGCCCCCTTTTTTTTGGAGGATATATAATATTTAGTATGCAGGAAAGAAAGGAAAAAAATTCAAAGCTAGTTCATTATATCTAAATCATATTTGTTACATGAAAATGAGAGTGAATTTACAGTACAAAGATATGGGATGGATTTGATTATCATGCAATGCGTGTGACTTCACTGACTTGTCGACACACGTGTGGAGACAAATGTAATGTGTAGAAAGAAAGAGGCAATTAGGTACTTAGAAGTTAATGTTAATAATTTTTTTGCCGTAATTAAGAGTGTTTACAGCTGTATCTTAGTCCAGACATAGAGAAACTGAAAGAGATAGATGAAGGAAACGCAGACACAATAATGTTCGGAAAGCAGATGAAACGAAAGCTTATTGTTTTTTTCCTGTTCCATACAGACGTTCTTTGATATTTTCAAACACATATGAAACTTCAAATGGAGAACGATATCAAATAACTATTTAGGTTATTTCTTTGCGTTTGCGTTTGTGTTGGTGTTTTTATTTTGTAAAGATTAAGATACTCTATGTAGCATGAAAACAGAAACGCAGTTACAAAACGTAAACTCTCGTTTTTGTTTGTTCCTAACAATTGCTAGGTTGCCTCACATTTGATATATAGGGACATTTTTTCTAGTTTTCATATTCGATAGAAAAAAGAAAAAGATAGATAATTTCATGCAGAAATATCTAAAAAGACAAGTCAATATATATATATATTTTTTTTTTTTGAGAAAAGTCTTTAAGTCAATTTATTTGTTATACTGTACTAAATAGAAAGACAAAACACAGCGTGCAATTTGCTTCTTCTTCTTCTTCTTTTTTGACACCGCGAGCAAATTGCTATGTGTATATTAATTGTGTGGGAGATAGGAAAAGGACTCGAGAGGAGACAATATATTAATCAAATTAATTTTTATAAATTGATTTCATAAAGTAATAATACTTCACCAAAGGACTTATGTGCCGACGTCAAAAGGAAACACTATCGTACAAAAATTGGGTTAAGCCCAATAAGTGGACTAATCCTTCATTGGGCCCGTCTAGTAATCGGAAAATATTATATAATTTCTTAATTAGCTCCCAATTATTTTTACTTTGAATAGAGGCCGTTCAACTTCACTTATGGCGGCTTCCATTTCTCCGGTCTAGCCTGCTCGCGTTGGATCCTATGATTCCTATCCTCTCTGATACTTATTTTCTCATCTCTGAGAAATATTATGATATGATTTGTGATCTTCTCGTTAGGACTAAATTTACCCTTAACTAGTCTTAAAACTAGCTATTAAGAACGTCAACGTGCGATTATAGAAGGTAGATTTCGGTGTTGTCAAAAAAAAAAAAAAAAAAAAAAAAGAAGGAAGATTTCGGTTTAGCAAATTTGCGGTCATGCTAGGTTCATGTTAAGGTAAAAAAATAACCTAAACGACTTAGAGGGTTCTGGTTATCGGTTAATGGGAAATCGAATCACACTTGGTTTTGGTCGGTTAAACGGTTAGTTTTTGAAGATTGTTACTTTGCCGTAACAGAGTTGGGATGTGTTTTTCGGTTGATCATCTTCGTTTTCGTCCTCTTGAGCTTATATGTTTGTTTGAGAGAGCTTGTTCGGATTTTGCTCGAGATGTAGGATTCCATTTTAGAATCTGAACTAGTTAAATATTTTGTTACGATTATTTTTCTTCTTCTTTATTTTCGTTTCTTTTAATTGTCAATTCGTGCAATAGTGAGAGTGAATTCGAGTGATCCTAATTTGTATAATTTATCAGTCAAATTCTTACGAAGGCTCAACATTTACCCGAACATGTACTATTAGTGTAATAGGTTAGAGATCTATATATATATATATATATATATATATATATTATTACTGTAATTGTATAATGAAAAAGAGTAAGAATGTATCTCTAAAGTAGAACCAGAACTTAGACCAAAAAAAAAAGTAGATGCAGAACCCTACCTTCTTTTGTACATCACTAGAACCTTGACTATCTTCGAGATTTTATCTGTATTTTGAATCTTTAATTCGTATTTAAGAATTTGAGATCCCAATGTTCAAAAAAAAAAAAAAGAATTTGAGAACCGTACACAAAAAGTTATGATTGTGTGTAGTGTACCATTTGAATTCAAATACGGTATAATGGTGTTACTTACCCCCAAAAAATGATGGTCATTATTTAGAATTTTGATATAAATGAAAGTTTAATTTTTGTGGTCAAATTTGAAAGCTGGATTGATTTATATTTTATTTCATTATTAAATCTGAAAATATTCACTGTTAAAATATCTCAAAAGAGTAATATGAAAATTAAATATTAAAAAGAAAATAGATTTATTAAAAATGTCTTTTTATATATATGTTTTTAGTCATAAGAGATTCTTACAATCAACAGGTTTTTAAAAACCATTTATTGAATTTAACCAAATTTTAATTTATATATTAGGATTGAATAACTTTTGATTTCAACTAAAATTGTGAGACTATTGAGAATGACATAAGATTATGATTATACTGCATAACCAACATGAATCTTTAATCCAATAACCCCTCAAACCGAGTTGTTATTGTTTGTATTTATGAACAGAGAGACGATGAATCTTGTTGCTCTGGTCCTCCTAATATTACACCTTGTCATTTTTTCATGTGTAGATGCAGGCAAAGTCGTTTTGATGGATTCCAACATCACTCGCTCTTTCGACGACATAGAAGCTGATTTCTGTGAGTTTTTCTTGATTCTTTGTCTATTTTGTTTGCACTTACGGGTTGTCCGTTTACATAAGCTTCTTTCTTTTGTCGTCTACAATTCTCACACGCCTATGACTCTATGAGGGGTTTGTTTGAACCTGGAAACTGAACTTGGATATCTGTTTTCATAACTTTGTCTCCACGTCTATAATCAGTAGTCCATTGGTTTTTTTTATCTAATGTTCTTTATGGGTGTAATGATTCATACTTGTTTTGGATAAGAGGGCTTGAAAAGTTTAGTATCAGTTTGTTTCAGTTTCAGTGAGTATACCTTAGTAGTATATATGTACACTACTTGTCAAATTCGCTGATGCTGATGAAACTTTGGTGTTTCAGCTCCACCAGTGAATTCTATGGTAGAAACCGGAGTCCTTTACCTGGCTGAGCCTTTCGACGCTTGCCAAGACTTGAGGAATAAACCGAGGCAGAGCCCTAACGACACTTCACCTTTTGTGTTGATCGTAAGAGGAGGCTGTAGTTTTGAGCACAAAATCAGAGACGCTCAGAGAAGCGATTTCAAAGCTGCCATTGTCCATGACAATGTGGACCGCGACATCTTATTAGCAAGTAAAAAAATCTTATACTATACAAGTCTCTAATCTCGAACTGATGCTACAAATCTTGATTTTTTGGTTTTTTTTTCTTTTCTTTTCAGTGGGAGGAGACTCGGACGGTATAAAGATTCAAGCGGTATTTGTGACGAAAGAAGCCGGAGAAAAGCTCAAGAGTGTTGTTGGTTTGACGGAAAAGAAAGTCATGTTGGTCCCTAGTTTAGATGACTCGGGGTGGTTGTTGTTCGCGAACATAGCAATGATCGTGTCGCTGGCTATTTTTGTTGCGCTTGCCGCTTGTGTCTTAGTCTATAGGCATTGCACAACTCATAGCAACGTTACATTCCAGTTCCATGGGATGAGCCGTAGAATGGTGAAAGCAATGCCGAGTGTTACATTCACGTCTGTACACGAAGACAACACGACTGGTTTTTCTTGTGCTATCTGCCTCGAAGACTACAGTGTTGGGGACAAGCTCAGGGTATTACCTTGCGGTCACAGTTGAGTAAACAAACTATCTCCCTCTTAGCTTGGTAGAACAAATAAACTTATGATTCTATGATTCTTTTTTTTTTTTGGTGTTTTCTTCAGAGTATCATGCCGCTTGTGTAGACTCGTGGTTGACATCATGGAGAACGTTTTGTCCAGTGTGTAAACGGGATGCGAGAACAAGAACATATGAGTCACCAGCTTCAGAGAGCACGCCGCTTCTCAGATCTCCCATTGTAGCATCATCTGTAGTGGTTATAGACCCTCCTCCTGTGGGATCCTCTCATCACAGCTCGTCCTACATTCACCAATCGTTCAGGTCCTCCTCTCGTATCTCTGCGGATATCAGGCAACAAACCTCCCCATTGCACTTGCCATCGCTGAGATCATACGCCACATGTATGGACTCTTTGCACTCAATAGGTTACTCGACCATGTCACCACTCAACGCGATCGGCATGCCACCATATCGGCCTAGCCCAAGCAATGTGTCGCCTGGGTTAGTCCAGTCAACAAATCATCGGTTAAGTTCATTATCTCCTTTCGCCTCTGCACACTCGCTTCGAGACAATTGTTAGACCAAGCTTGCAGCAGTTGTTCATCCTTCTGATTTTGATGTCATCAGGTCAACAACATCAAATCCTTGTAAAGTTATCTATTAGCCAGCAAGTACGGATGATGTTTATATGTAACTCTCTGTTCATTGTTTGCTTCATTCTTCAACCCTTTTTCCTTTTTGGTTCGAATCTGGTTTGTTACGACAAGAAACATACAGCTCAACTGCCAAAGACAAATTAGATATTCTCATCAAAACTTTGAGATATCTGAGATTTAAACTAAAACTATAATGTCAATTAATTTTAAACACAGCAGATCGAGACACCAGATTCTAAAGTCATCACTCTGTCCGTTGTCGTTTTGCTTTTATTTCTCTCATCCAATCCTTGCATTCCTCTGCGGAGCCATTGGGATAAGCGAGCTGCCATGTGAGAAGTTTTTGTTGCTACAAAACAGAGCAATCAGCCTTATGTATAAGAAGAGAAGCAGGAGTGGATTCAACTGTAAGAGATTCAACAAAAGAAATGAAGATAAAAGAAATGCTTTTACCCATTCACGGATGAGGGATCCTCCGCTAAGCTCTGCAATTTGCATGATCTCCCTGCCATTCACCAGAGGCTTTACATCCCAGATGTTATCAAGACCTGTGATGTTAAAGCAGGAAAAACCATTACATGTGTGGAATAGTCCCACCATGCTACAATTTACTAGACATACTAACGCTTACCGAGTTCCCGAATGGTTTCCTCGATTGTTTGATAACTTTCTCGGATCTTGTCCACTTGGAAGTCGTGGTGCCCAATTTCTTGATTTTCGTCCATGCAGCTCCACAACAAAGTTGTTAAGAGTGCAACACGCCAGAATTCTTTGATCTCTCTAAGAAGAAACCCTGCGACAGTAACAAAACAAACCATTTTAATTTAGATAAAATATGGTCAGATTTAATAAGTTCACTAACTCACAAGTTGTATAATACTTAGTTTACAGAATTGCAGAGGAGATTATCAAAAATTTATAATCTACCATATGAATGAAATTGATAAATAGTTAGGATTCTTATGATCTTCAAAGTTTGTACGAGTAATAGAAAGACATCATTAGGATTATCTGTGGCATATTAGCTAAAATAAAATTCGTGATTTTCTTGATAATTGACACGAGTTTTAAATGAGGGTATATTGCAATACCATAGAAGCTATAGAGAAGTACCTGTGAGTACTCTTATTTTTGAAGTTTCTGGGACTTCTGGATCATCAAGAGAGATGGACTTCCAGTGCTCAAGAACATCAGCGGCCCAATCAAGCGTGTCCAGTTGAACATCCTTCTTCAACTGAAGGGAACGAATTAACGATAGGAATTTCTCCGTGGTTCGATGTATATTTATAACCTGAAGAAGATGGATTCCGTTATTATGATAGTCACGAATCTGTTAAGTCATGAAGCAATCAAACCGACAATGTAATGCAAAACGTAGGTGAAGGCTTTGATTTTGAGGCCCTGATGCAGAGAGATATTTAGAAATATTCTAAAAGCTTCCGCTACATCAGGCCCCCTGTAGCTACTGCAATTATGGCCTAGGATACTGAACATTAATAATCAGAGCTCACCGTTTCAGCATCACTAGTCTTCCGCTTCATGGAGAATTTGAAGATGTGGTTGACAACAGGAATCTGAAAAAAAAGGGCTCCAGTTTTGTTAGCTTAGACAACCAAACTCAGATTTTTTTAACCCAAGAAAAGATGACAAGAGTTCGAAGACGTTAGGAATTACAGTACCAATTTTCCCTTATTGTCTTTGTAAACGATTTTCTTAAAAGGGAGAAACAGAGCAGCATACAGAGCAAGCCTTCTTTGTTCACCCTAAAACCAAATGATAAGACACCAATAAATATAATTGAATTAAAAAAATGGGAAACTCTGTCTTTAGCAATTAAAGAAGAAGCGATCGCAACAGACTAATAACTCACACTGAACTTTCCTAGCCCAGGTGTTTGAATAAGGCTCCACATAGCTTCCAAGTAGGCTTGGCAGAGGCTAAAATAGCAGATTTGCAAAATGTGAATAATGTCACAGAACCAGATTTGCTAGGTCCCCAAGTGTTAACAATAGAAATGAGATAAACCTGCCACAATCCTCTGATGGTACAGGCTCAGATGAAGACGGAAAGGCAAAGACAACCCGAAATAATTTCAGATCAGAAAGATACTTTACTGCTGAAACAGGTCCATTCCCAGATATCATCAAATCGATCTGCACCAAGATATCAGTTGTGTAACGATAAACTCTAGAAAGAGAGGTTGCCAGAAAATCAGCTATATCCAGTAAGCAGGAAGATCAGATACATACTTCATTCCCGATCCGCTCTCTGCTAATTTTTTCTCCAAGAGCTACCCTTACTTCCTCACTTGAAGCAGCTTGTTTTAGTTCTTCATTTAGAGTAAATCCAAACCTTGCACCTGTTACGGCAGTAAATTAACCAGGAGTGGCAAAAAACATCCACAGAGCACAAATGAAGGATCTGAGATGGGCAATTATTGACATATAATGAAAAGAAAAACACCAGTACCAAAACGAATAGCTCGGAGAACTCGCAAAGGATCATCCAGAAATGTAGCTTTTGCAGGCAAAGGTGTAACAATTCGTCCGGACTTGAGGTCATCGATGCCTGTGATTTTATAAGATACTTGTAAGCTATCTGAGTTCACAGGAAATGAATGCTGGCAAAACTAGGATGCACTAACCTCTTTCTGTAAGATCTTCTACTGAGCCAGTGTTAATGTTGTAGAACAAGCTGTCAAATTTAAGAGATCATGAAAATGTCACACTTTGCGTTCAGTAATACGGAGATCATTTGTTATGCTACTTTTTGTTCACAACGAGAGTACCTATTTATGGTTAAGTCTCTCCTGTAAGCATCCTCTTTTGCGGTGCCAAATTTCTGTAGTAAAGCAAAGAAAAAAAAAGGCTATAAACTAAGCAGCACAAGCAGTTAGGTCCTTTGCATTGCAACCCTCGATAGGTTGTGTTATGCATTTGTAGCATATAAATAAGGAGCAGTACCATTGTAGGAATACGACTATTTTCTGTGTATTCTTCAGATCTCAAATTAACAAAATCTATCCATTGGTCATAGATGCGCATCTTTGCTGTCTCCAAATGTTTGGATTGTTCAGGATTCCTGAAAAAACAAAGGCCACCAAAATAAACCAGTTAACATCAAGAACTATAGAGTCTGGGAATTAGATTCAGCTGGAATTACAAGCCTAAAAGAAACTTCAAAAGTTCTAGACCTTTCAATAACAGTGTCGCCTTGTACTTTTTCGTCTCTAGAAGATAAATATTCCTTGAGCTTATCAAGAAACTCACTTCCTGACATATTGTCGATTGCTATGTCAATATCATCACTCTCTCTCCCTAGAAGCTGAAAACAAAGATAAAGCAAACATAAACTCTGTAAACATCCTCTATAATATCACTCGAGACAGAAATTTCAAGTCCGATGGAAGTATGCATTGGTAATATCCTCCTAGAGCAATCAATGCTCGTAAAGAAATCGAAGAATCCTCATATTTCTGGGCAAATTCCAATCCCTAATAATCTTTTCGACCTTTCTTATTTTAGGTTAAGAGAATCTGTAAACGGGAGAATCCGACTACTCCCTGAGCTAATCGAACCCCCACCAGGTGACCGATGAGTACCTTATCGCGTACCCAGCCACCGGCGACTCGAAGCTGCGTGTCGAGGTTGCAATAACGGAGAGTGCCGAGAAGCCGGTCGAAAATTTTCTGCTCTTTCTCAGTGAGATCAATCGTCTCCTTCAATTCGACCGAGAGCGTCGATCGCTTCTCCTCCTCCTCCCCTACAACATTCGTCGTCATCGCCTTCGTCGTCGAGTACCAGAAACAACACAGACTGGAGGAAACAACGCCGGAGCTGGGAATAAGTGATGAGGTGCGAAACGCGACGGTTGAAGAACGGCTCGGGTTACGGTAGCGAGAACGGGAAATCAGAAGAAGAGGTCTCGGCAGATTTATAAGAGTGTTGATTGGAAGTGACAGTCTCATGGTTTTTTTTTTTTGGCGGCTCGTTTTAATGGCGCGTTTTTCTTCCGCTGCGATTTACGGGCAGCGTCTGAACGAGCGGTGTGTATTGGGCCAGGTCGGATCCTTATACGTTAGAACTATTTTTAGGCCAGGCCCAATTGAACAATTATTAATATTATTTCACACAACAGTTATATGAAACATTGATGAGTTATGCATATTTTAGGCCCTATGAACCACTATTTGGGATTTTAGACCGTATCTTATGAGATCTATTTTGGTGATTTGATCTATATATAGGAGTCTAATACAGTATATTAGTATAATCAATCTTACATAATGTTTTTTTTTTTTGAAAGAAGGGCATCTTACAAATAGTGATATTGAGTTGAAGTATATGATGTTTATAAACAGAAAAAAGAAGGTGCATAACGACTTCTTTTTCATCTGGTGAAAATATCCAAAGGTAGCAACACTATTTTAATCTAATCCATTATTTGAAGACTTTACGTGAAAGCTACGAAACTATGAGCCTTTAAATAGATTTACACGCACGCATAATGCATTAGATCTTCAATAATCAATACCAAGAAGAAGAAAACGAAAAGCAATCCCCCCCATTGATGACTACATACGTAACAAACAAAATCAAGTAACAACACATAGAATTTCGGTTGAATATAAGTCAACAGCTTATAATTTTTTCTGGTTTTCTGTACTACAAATTTAAGGTTTAAAGTCAAATTTTGGGTCCTTAACATACACACAGACACACAGATGGAGTTAATAGTTGAAAACGTGAACAGCTCTCAGCTCCCATCAACTACAAGACCTAACTTGAAAGCAAATATACAAATCAGGGAGAGAAATTAGACCTAATTTACAACGTACGTCTACGTAAGTTGAACCGCATGCACCGCCAAACTCAACTCACAATTATATTTTGCAAAATCCACGCTTTATTTTATGGAAACAAATCAACAGTTATATACCAATTTATCAACTTGCGATGGAAAAGTTTTATCACGTAGCAACTATTTCAGTTTACGCTATTGTCAACTTTACTAATTATGATTGATTTTCAAGATATATGACACTTTTTTTTGTGAAATGACCCATAATCAAATCATTTGAATTCACCAACAAAAAATGCCATCTTAAGCAGTCCTTATACGTACGTGTTTCCTAAAGAGTATCTTGACTAAATTTGGAAAATGCGAATTCAATGTGACCAAAGTTTATTCTCAGCATATACCTCTTTACGAACAAGTCCTATACACACATATCAACAATGATAAATTCAACCGCAAGAAAACGAAAAAATATAAAAGGAAAAAGGAAAATCATGGCATTTAAGTTAACGTACAAAGTGGTAATTTCAGCATGCAACTTGCCGGACGATACCAAAATATTAGAAAAGGTATAAGCGAGATATTGAACTCCGACAGGGTATGCCAATTGGTCAAGCTATCACAATTTACAATGATGAAAAGCCAAATTATAAAGACTGAAAACTATGGGTAAAGTTTTAAAAAATAACATAAAAACTTATAAAGCCGATCGAACCGGCGAAAAGTCCAGTGGCCCAATCGATACATATGAAGCCAGGGAAAGATTGTCAGAGGAGCAGAAAACGATGTCGTTTCTTGCGTGTGAACACCACGCTCCAATCACCTTCTCTCTGCGACAAAAGCCACTAGCCTTCTCCTTCTCTCTCTCTCTCCACCATTACCACAGTCAAACGAGAGACTTTCCACGTTCGTCGTTTTCTCTTCCTCTATATATATCTCACCTCTTCCTTTCTTTTTCCTTTTTTTTCTCTCTTCTTCTTAATTATCTCTCTCACATTTATTCGCCGGCCGATTTCTCCGTCTTAAAAAAGGTCCGTTTATCCTCTCGTTCTCAGATCTGAGCTACAACGATTTTCTCTGCATTTTCAATATTTTTTTTTTGGCATCGATAGTTTTTTCTGTTGTAATGATCTTGATAACTACACGATTTTGTTTTGACATTAACAAGAACAGTACTAATGACGATTACTAATTTAAATCACCCTTATCCAGATAAATCCAATCTTAAATATTTCCGTTACATTTTCCGTTTTTTTTAATATATATGATATTCCAGATCTAAACCAAAAATTCAGTGATTCCATATGGACGATCTCCGAGGAGTAAACTCACAAAGCTCGATATCGGAGCTGGACGACCTGGCTCGGTTACTTGACCGGCCGAGGCTAAACATCGAACGGAAAAGATCGTTCGACGAGAGGTCCTTCAGCGAAATGGGAATATTCGACAGCGTCAATTCTTCCGGCGGCCGGTCTGGTTGGGAAACTCCGGCTTCTTCCACTAGAAACTCGTTCGAGCCACATCCTATGGTCGCCGAGGCTTGGGACGCTCTACGTCGTTCTCTGGTTTACTTCCGTGGCCAACCTGTTGGTACCATCGCTGCCTACGACCATGCCTCCGAGGAAGTCTTGAATTATGACCAGGTTTCGTTCATTTTTTCTTTCTCTCTTTTATAACTTTTGGTGTATATATAAAAAAAAAACAAAACTTTTGGTGTATCCCATACTCTGTTTTGAACCATGCTCTGTTTTGAAACTATTCTTTGATTACGTTAGGTATTTATGAATCCCGGTTCTCTAGACAAGCCATTGAATTTTTGAACGTTTTGCTCAAAAAATGTTTTGTTTAGGTTTTCGTAAGAGATTTTGTTCCAAGCGCATTAGCTTTCCTAATGAACGGAGAGCCAGAGATAGTCAAGAACTTCCTCCTCAAGACAATTCAAATCCAAGGAAGGGAGAAAAGAATCGACCGGTTCAAGCTCGGCGAAGGCGCCATGCCTGCTAGCTTCAAGGTCCTTCACGACCCGATCAAGAAAACAGACACTGTCATCGCTGACTTCGGAGAGAGCGCGATCGGAAGAGTGGCTCCGGTTGACTCAGGTTTCTGGTGGATCATTCTCCTCAGAGCCTACACCAAATCCACCGGAGACCATTCTTTGGCTGAAACACCTGAGTGTCAAAAGGGAATGAGACTCATTCTATCTCTTTGTCTCTCCGAAGGTTTCGATACTTTCCCTACGTTGCTTTGCGCTGATGGCTGCTCCATGGTCGATCGAAGAATGGTAATTATATAAGTTTCTTCTCTCTATAAAATCATTCAAATCAATAAGAACTTGGTAGGGTTAAAATTACGATTCGGTTTAGAGAACTATCTACCGAACTATATTAAAAGAAAAAAAATTGGTTTGGTTTGGTTTAATTTGGAGATCAATTTGGTTCGGTTTTGGATGATTAGACTAAAACTTTGGATGAAAAAAGCTTAACGATATGTGGATTCAAGAAACTTATTTTCCTTATACTATAGTTCAAATGATAAATATAAAATTAAGTGGACTCTTTGGTTTTAGTTCGGTTTGTTTGGTATGAAAAAAAACAGTGAAGATTGATTTTAAGACAAATTTAGGTTCGGTTTATATAAACTGAATGAGTGTCCTGTATTTTTGCGCGCGCAGGGGGTTTATGGATACCCGATCGAGATACAAGCTCTCTTCTTCATGGCTCTACGATCAGCAATGTCGATGCTAAAGCACGACGCGGAAGGGAAAGAGTTCATGGAGAAGATAGCGAAGCGGCTACACGCGCTTAGCTTCCACATGAGAAGCTATTTCTGGCTCGATTTTCAGCAGCTCAACGACATATACCGTTACAAGACGGAGGAGTACTCTCACACAGCAGTCAACAAGTTCAACGTCATCCCTGATTCGATCCCTGAGTGGGTCTTCGACTTCATGCCTCTACGTGGCGGTTACTTCATAGGAAACGTTAGTCCGGCTCGTATGGATTTCAGGTGGTTCGCTCTTGGCAACTGTGTAGCCATCCTTGCTTCCTTAGCCACGCCTGAGCAGTCGGCGGCGATCATGGACTTGATCGAGGAACGGTGGGAGGAGCTGGTCGGAGAAATGCCGGTCAAGATCTGTCATCCGGCGATCGAGAGCCACGAGTGGCGGATTGTTACCGGTTGTGATCCCAAGAATACTCGCTGGAGTTACCATAATGGAGGCTCTTGGCCAGGTAATTTTTTTTTTTTTTTATCCTTTCTTGAAATTGTTCTATTTATCAAAGTTATTCTTTACTTTGTGGAAGTCAACATTTGAATATTTGATAGGGATCTAAACTAGTGGTGATTTGCGGTAAAAGGAATGTGTTAAGACAGCTATCTAAATTACTTTTAGACTTTTTAAAGTTGGAAACAAAATCATTGAGGAAAAATGCATGGATCTTCTTTACGGAAAGTTCTTTCATTTGTCAAAATTTAAGTGGAATAAGGAGCTATATTTTGATGTATTTTCAATGGAATAAGGAGCTATATTTTAGGAAAGAAAGTGTGTTAATTTTTTGCATAAAACTGTTTCCTTCTATACTACTATTTACTTTATGTACGGATAATCATTTTTGTGTCTTTTTGTTTTTTCTCCGGCGACCGCAAAAAGCAGTGCTCTTGTGGCTATTAACAGCTGCGTGCATAAAGACGGGACGGCCACAGATAGCGAGGCGGGCCATAGACCTGGCGGAGTCACGGCTTTTGAAAGACGGTTGGCCGGAGTACTACGACGGAAAATCAGGAAGGTTCATCGGGAAACAGGCGAGGAAGTTTCAGACATGGTCCATCGCCGGTTACTTGGTCGCCAAGATGTTGTTAGAAGATCCTTCTCATCTTGGAATGATCTCATTGGAAGAAGATAAACAGACCAAACCTGTCATTAAGAGATCTTATTCTTGGACATGATAAGTCAATTCTTTGAGCAGATTCGGCTGAGCTTTGGTAGTTTCTAAATTTTGTTTTACGAGATCACGCATTTTGTATAATTGTTTTTTTTTTATTATTATTCTTAAGCTTGTAGTGGAATTATGATATTGATAACCATTTTGTATATGATTTTTTTTTCATACTCCATCCGTTTCATAAAGAATGTCATTCTAACATTTTTCACACATATTAAGAAAATTATTAAAAGTACAATTTTATCTCTTATTAATACATTAAATAATTTCTTTTTATCTAATAAATACATTAAATTAATAGGTTTAAAACTGGAATATTGTTTAAATTTTGCATTGAAAATATAAAACGACACTTTTTGTGAAACAAAAATAAAACGACACTTTTTGTGAAACGGAAAGAGTACAATTTATCTTTTTTTTTATAAAATGAAAAACATGTTCAGACATCCTTTAATTGCCAAAAAGTCTCCTATTGTCGATCGTGATGATTTGGCAAAGAAAAGTATGAGTTTTTTTTTTGTTTTTAAAGGGTCTAATTAAAAAGTACGAATATTACTCGAAAATATTGAGCAAACTAACAATGAATACTGATTTAACACGGAATTTGTCTCCTCCTCCAAATCCAAGCAAATCAACTCCTCCAGGTTCGAGTAAGGTGTGCAGTGTTCAGAGTTTGGCTAAATCACGCACAGTATTATTAATTTTGGAAAAGTGAATACGCCTTTTGCATGTTATTCAAACGGAAGAACATGCATGAGAATACTAAATGTGTTTTGTATTAGTGATATGGCACTTTCTTTCTAATCTAAGGCATTTGCTAAATCACTACAAGTAATGTGCGCTGAATCGATTTTGGCTAGTATATATACGATGTTATTGATTTTCTTTTTAAAAAGTGAGAGGACTTTTACATGTATTTGATAGGGAATCCAATAAAATAGTAAACATGATATGTGTTAGTAATATGCACATAGTCTTCAACTCTTCATAGCATTTGCTATATCGCGACAAGCCTACAAGTAAGGTGTGGCATAATTGATTTTGGCTAGTTCACAGTATCATTGATTTTGAAAAAATATATATAAAAGACTTTTACATGTATTTGATACGGAAGAAGATGGAAGGTGTGCTGAGTTGGTTTGGCAAGTCCGTAGGCGTAGAGTCAATGATATTTGAAAAAATGATACGTTTTTTTATATATATTAATTAGGCCGTTTCTACAATATACATATACTGTATGTTCATATAAGTGTGTTTATGTTTCAAATTCTTCATAAAGTTTTTTTTTTAATTTGTCAAATAAATTCTTTGATATAGTACTAACATAATCTCAGACCTGTTAGACAAAACTTATGGTCTTCATGTGAAAAAGGTGATTCTCCTATGAAGTCTGGAAAAACATAACAAATTTTTTTTTAAAGGATGTAATAATTGAAAAAAAATAACATAGAGGCATGGACCATTAGGATATAAATTGAAGAAGAAGAGAGATTCTCAGCCATGCAATAAAAATCGGTTAGTTTTGTCAGGTGATGGCCCCCGCCTCATTTAATTTTTCGTTTGCGTTTAGTTTCCTGACTCGCGAGTCTTGAGTCTCGTGACCCGCCTTTATCCAAATTCCAATGGTAACGATAGCTAGCAAGATTTTACATATTTGATAGCTAACCAATATTTATTTTATATCCACTGTAAATTTACTACAAACGTCACATTAAAGTTTTGTGTAGGCGTAAGGGGTGGTTCAGGGCTGAGATTTTAACCGGAGCCTTCAACATACTCGATCAAGAAGGATGACATCTTTAGATTCTTTACACTATATACACGTATGAATAGATGTAGGAAGTTTACGTATAAATTGATAATACAAAAGAAAGAGAGATAGACTAGTGCATGGCTGGCTAAAGATGATGCGATTCAATCTAGCTATAACTGCATGTGCAACATCATCACTTTCTCCTCTCAACTCGTACTATCATTAATATTCCGCATTTTTATTATTGTTCTTGCATATATAAAATATTTTTGTTATAATTATCGCTTTTCCATTATTCATTGATCATAGATTCGGTTACCTACCACCCAACATCTCACATGTTGTTTTCATCTATCTTCTACCCCATCTCACCTGCTTATATTCTAGAATTTGGCCTCTCTTGGAATAATAATTTTTTATAAAAGAAAGCTAAGAAAATAGAAACAGTTCGTCCGTTTAAGTTATTGAATTCTAAATCGGAGGATTCTATACCGCGGGCTACATACAACTTGTATAAGTTGTTAAAATTATTAAAAATCATAACATGCGTTTTTCTTTATAATAAAAAATGAGAATTGTAAGTGGTATTTATACACAAATTTATCAAAACTATTGCATGTTTTGATCATATATTTTGAATTTACTCCCTTTTACTGTCATTTTACTTCGTATACATAATACATAAAATCATGTATATATAATATATTGGTCATAGACTGCAAATATATCTTTTGATTGTTTTTTTTTTTTGTTTCTTTCAAAAATGCTACTTTTATTTTCATATAATTGTGTGTAAAAAGGTTTAAGGCCATCAATGCAGAGAAAGGCTTTACATGTTACAAAATTCAAAGGATTTAACGGTTCAATGAAATAAGATTGTCTCTAGATGCACATGATATATAATTCTGTAATTTATATCTGTAAAACGAAACCACACTTACATATTGTTATTACACCAGCTTTTAGGTGAGATTCTACCTAAAAGAGCCTAAACTTCGATTTCGTTATATATCATATTTCTTTTCAATAGAAAGAATGTTTAAGGAAACCACATGCTGGAACCAGATTGGAGCTGGCACGTTACACGATGTCCACAGTCCACTCTAAAAGCTTAAGATAATGGTGATGACTATTAATTATAATCATAACAAATTAACAACAACTATTCAATAAACTTTTTTTTGTTAAATCGGTGACGTGCTTCTTCTAAAAGCTTAATGTGTAAATTTCAATTTTTGATTGCTGACTAAGGATCCATTCATGTGTTGATATCCATTACGTAAACGAAGATCTTAGTCAGTTTTTAAAGAAAGACCCTCGAGAATATTATTTTGTTATTCTCTAGCTATCAATTGCAATTATCTTATCATGTTTATATGCTACACTCGTCATTCCCCGATAAGCAAAAAACGCAACCGGAAGCGAAGTGAAAGCCATGTTGACTTTAATTTTTTTTTTCTTAATGAGACAAACAAGAGGAGAGGGATTTAACTTCTAATCACAACGCTTGATTACAACTCAATTGATGATTAATGATAGCGGAAATGCTCGATTATAAATAGGCATTTGAGACATGTGTCAGTCTCCAGAGAGATTTTGTGTTTTGAGATCCTCCAAAATCACATGACTGCGTGGCCTAAGCAAGAGCAATCGAGTTGCATATATACACTGAAATAACCACTATACATATATGTAAATGATTAAACACAAAACCACCTATGACCTATAAATATAACGGTATTGATGGTACTAAACGATTTTTTCTGGAAACTCATTGAATGAAAGAATGAACCTAAAAAATGAAATTTTATGTTCGAACATGCCTGCCTGCACAACGATTATTGTGAAAATAATCTTTGTCACGTGACATAATATTCTGTCACGTTTTCGAAATTTTGTTTATGTTTCTGAAAATACTCGAAAATTCATAGGAAAGTAAAGTAAAAACGAGCACACCGAATCCAGGGTTTAGCTTAATTATCTGAAATACGGAAACTAAGTGGGTGAACTCTGTCAAATCATTAAACTGAGGGAAAGAAATGCGAATAGCAAAAACGTTAGGACCAAAAACTGAAGAAAAAAAACACAGACAAAAAGCGATGACACCAAACCAAACATTTAGGTATGGTTTTGCGTCTGCGTCAAAGACTGCGTAATTGCTCTGCACATCATCTGCAATATATCTAGTCACTCTGTCTCGTAGGTTTACGATATATAACTAATTAATGTTAGGAAACAGTATAAATAATTCGGTTGAATTAGTTAGTTGTGCATAGCCTTTACCTGAAAATTGACATGGAAAATATATCTAATGGATTTGATCAAATAACAGATAATGGTATTATATTTATAATTAATCTCTTTCACATCAGATAAATTATGCTATTTTGTTACTTGATGCGTTACAAAAGAAAACAAAATTACAAATTAAACTAATATATGAAAGATTCCTAAAGAATTTTCGACTCCCAAATGGTTCTAACATCGGAAATTCGACAACTCCGACACGACTCATCATGGGACCCTATCCGACAACATAAACACACCGAAGCCTGAGCCCCGAACAACTCAGGGCCCCACCGTCGAGTCGACTCGGCCGAGTCAAGATTCGCCTTCCGAGTTGACTCGTACCGATAACTCGTCGTCGCTGGTCCAACAGAGAGTTCCAAGTTGAGCACCCAATCGTCGTCCGTCTGAATATCTTTCTCCGTCGTCGTTCCGCTACTCGAGCAGTTATTATAACCTTCTTCCCGGTTTTGTACCCCCGGTTCCGGTTTAACCGTCGGTTGTTTATCCGGTCCGGCGAAATCGAATTTTACAGACTCGTCGACGACACCGGTTTGAAGAGACGGCGTCGCTTTGGATGGAGCGTTTGTGGATTCGTTGATCGGACGGTGTGTGTTTGGGTCGATCCCACGGCTGAGAAGCTTCCTCTTGATGTGAGTGTTCCAATAGTTTTTGATCTCGTTGTCTGTTCTTCCTGGTAATCTCCCAGCAATCAATGACCATCTGCAATTGAATTCCCCAGAATTTATCAGTGTTTTTCCCACAAAAATCACAGATAAAGGTTGAAAATTTCCAAAATCCCATGAGAAAATTCCACCCAAATTAGTAAATTTCACTCATGATTTTTGTTTTTGTTTACAAGATCCTCTGTTTTGATTGATGAAAGAGAGGGATAGAGGGAGAGAGGAGACTAACTTGTTACCGAGCAAGCTATGGAGTTTGATGATGAGTTCGTCTTCTTCCTCAGTGAAATTACCTCTCTTGAGATCTGGTCTTAGATAATTCATCCATCTCAACCTACAACTTTTACCACATCTCTGCAACCCTGCAAGATTTCATTAATTTAATTAAATCAGCCTCTCTCTCTCTCTCTATATATATACATATATGCAGAGGATATATGTAGTACCGGCGGCTCGAGGGAGAGATCGCCAGCAACCTTCACCGTGTTTGCGAATGTAATCAACGAGAAGCTGATCTTCTTCTTTAGTCCAAGCTCCTTTGTTCATATGTGCTTTCTCGCAGCAAGGTGACCTTCCCATCTCTCCTTTAAATCTCTTCGATCTCTCAATCTCTATGTGTATGTGTATATGTGTCTTATGTGGAGGAAGAGGACTTTGGTGTGTTTTTGTTTTCAAGGAAGGGAGGTTCCTGTAGGATGTTTCGTTTTGAATGTTATTTATAATAACTAACAAACTATATTTTAATACCCAAGCCTATAGTTTGATCTGCAAATGAAGTTTAATTTTTTAATTAGTTGTGTGCCAAAGAATATTGTAACCACCGGGGAAAAATTATTTTTGATTGTACACTCACAGGAGGAACGTGGGGGAGTTTCCTAACTTTTTCTCTCCTTTTCTTTGTTATCTATTTCAGATGCAGATCGTACGGTTTGGTTATTGACTTTTCCGTTTTTTAGATAATCTGGGAAAATATCATAATGATTTTACCATTCCACAAAATCTTTTTTACCAATCATAAGTTTCTTTTTACTTAAAATTTATCATCTCAAATTACATTGAAGTGTAACATCACTGCTCTTAACCATTCTTATTGCATATTATTGAATATGTCACCTAAGCTACAAGGACCTTCTTCATATCTGTGTGAAAAAAGAGAGTAGATCTGCCATTTCTAACAGTTTAACTGTTTTATCAAATCTTAATGCGTCAATTGAAAAATATATATAACCTAAGCTTAGCATAAATATACCAGCAATGTTGTATTTATTTATGCTTAAAAGAAAAAAAGAAAAGAAAAGAAAAGAAAGAGAGAGTAGATCTGGAAGAAAGTAGGTAGATAGATTGGGGAAGATGAGTAGGTAGCTGTCTTTTTATCTCAATACTCAACCTCTCTCTCTCTCTTCCAATCACTCTCTCCACACGCTACTTCTCTCGCATACTTCCACGTGTCCTCCCATCTCGTATGATTTATCACTCTCCCTCTCTTTGTCTCCTTGTTCAAAATTATTTATTTATTCTTATAGATTAGTTGGATAACTGAATTATTGGGTTGGGCATGTGTATTTCTGTCTCTTCTTGGTCTTCTACTGTTGTGTTGTGTCCGTTAAGCTATATATCGAATTTTCATTACAATGACGGTCCAATTAAAAATATATACTATTACGTAACAATTGCTTATTTAATTTTCAAATGGGTTTCTTTCTTGGTATAGAATCATATAAATGTTAATATTCTTTCGTCCACGGTTATACTCATTTAGACAAGTTATCGAAATTGTTGTTAGTATAAAATAGGGTTGATTTTTACAACGTGATGTAATACATAAACACAAAATATCATAAACTTATAAAAGTCTACTATTTAACAACCTATCTTTCTCACTTGTGCTTAGTTCTCTCTTTTTTTGTTCTTTCAAAAAGGACATCAATTTTGGTCATTTGCACCATTATAATGTGTCGACGAAAAATTCTTAAAGAAAACAAAAGACGGAGTATAAGATTAATACAAAAAGAATCTAGCACATTTTAAAAAATCTCATCAAAATTGTTTTTGAGAATGTATCTTAAAAATTGATAAAGATTTTGACTGTCGTTATATGCGAAGTGATAAAAAAAGAAAAGTTAGTTTATAAATTTATTCAACCATACACTTTCGACCAATCTATTCTTCTTTATCTAATATTTTTTTTTTTTTCAACCATACAATTTTTTGTTAAGTGTTCTATGATCCAACCACTGTGCAATGTTTTCGTTTTAACCACTGTTCAATTTGACGTCCACTATTCAGTGGTTTATGGGAGCCATAAGCTATGAATAACTAAAAACCATCATAAGAGATATGGACCTTTTGTTTAACCGTAGGCTCTGAACCGGGTATCTCGTATATTTTGCCGTATTCCGTACCATTAGGCCGTCACTTGCCAGGCCCAACCTGGCTAATTGCAACTAATTAAGATGTATACTCCGGGCTGTTTATAGTGTATTTGATATGCGCCTTTTGGAAATAGAGATAGTCTCCTATTGTAAACCGGTTATCGACATTCTTTCCAATCCTATGAATGGCCTAGATATTGCACTTTCCAGTTCTATTACCTCAATCTAGATGTTGTTCCTTCACCGTAGCATTGCCCTCGACGAATTCGATTGTAAGAGCTGAAAACGTTACAAAAAGATGGCCGTCTTCATTCATGTTTGTCAATGGGTGGCCCGGCTTAGCTTCATGATCGTCTTCTTGCGGAGCAAAATACGAGATTTTACTTTAATGTTGAGTCTCGAGTGGTAATTTTAATTGTTGCTCTGTTTTTATTATTTGAAAGTCAATTGATAAAAAAAATTATCGTAAGAACCACAAATACAAACAACACAAATAAGAGTACTTGGCTTTGATAGTTATAATCCTTATATACGTTAACGTTTCCGAAGAAACCTTGTAAGAAATGTTTCTTTGCATTTTTAAACGTTTCGTTTCCGCATATCAAATTATGATTCCATACAACCTTTATAACTTTCTTTTTATTTAGTCTGTCAAATTTGAAAAGCCTTAATGAAAATATACATTATGTCCAAAAGATAAACTTTTACTATACTTGCAAGTTATACAACTAAAAAGCTATAGAGATAGAAAACATGTTCATCACAAAATTTAACTTTGTGTAAGAGAAACAAGTAGTATACAATTCTATCTTTCGCCTCTCTGTTCAGGCGTCAACCCTCCCTTGCCACATTTAGGACAACTCTTCATACCGAATCCTTGACATTCGAAACATCTGCACATTTTCAGTTTCTCAATATAGTATTTACATAATAACTCATCAAACTAGAAAATTGTTTATTCATCTTTTTAATTTGTACTTACTTCCACCTCTCAAAAATATTTCCGTTCTTCTTATTTTTACCTGTTCCCTGGAGGCAGGCAACATAAAAATTCTTCTATCATACAAATGCTTCTTGCGAAAATAAAAATAAAAATACATATGCAGAAATATAGATTAAAAAGAGTAAGATCAATATCTATGGTTTGGAAAAACAAAGTAGAATTGATTCGATTGAACATACGGTACATATATAGACTCACTTGAAGATATGGTTAGAATATAGTGATTTAAGATTGAATTAGTACCTTGCAACCGGGACAATCAATTGCTCCTTTGGCTCCACAAGTCTCACAACTTTTGAATATCTGTTATTTTCCATCACATATGTAAACCTTTGAAGAATCAACAAAAACTCTTCACTAACGATGCTTTTGCATATTGTTGAGTTGTGAAAACCTACCGAACCAAGAGAAAAATTTCCGGATTTTGCTGCAGAAACTTTGATGGAATCGCTTCGTCCCAAAACAATCTTTCTTTTCGTCTGCGAGATATAAGTCGTCAGGGGAGCAGCAAAAGCTAGAATCTTCGATTCTAAAGATAACTCACTGCAACAAAGTGGGAATTTCAACATTTTGTAATTCAAATTTCGAGTGACATACACTTGTTCTGTATATCGATATCACTATATGCAAATATGGATGGTGGGAAAAACAGAAGAATTTGCTTGGTTGTGGACCTTGTGGTTTGTGGATATCGAAACAGATCATGTGGGGATCGGGTAAATGGGTAATAATGTAATATGTTAATGGAGGATTGGCTTAAAATATGAAGCATATAAAAATGGTGTGGATAAGAAATAAAAAATCCTCAGTGTCAAAGTTTTTCTTCCCGTTTTTATACTTTTAAACTTTCATTATTTAAAAATAGTTTACTAATTTTTGCGCCTCCATCAGTAAATATGTATGTATACATCAAGAGAAGAATTTTTTTTTTTTTTCGACTACCCAACTATTACATCACTGTTAGCCAGGCTGAGAGCAGTTTTGGGAGCCGAATACATCAAAAAAAGATATAATGGTAGTATTTAAAGTTTTATAGTTTATATAATAATTAATTAACTATTTAAAATATTACTTAATATACGGAGAAAAATTAATTTTTTTTGAACTATTTATAGAAAATGCCGATTTTACGCTCATTGGAGTGCTGATTTTTTTTTATTTACTACACATGTACTATAAACTTTAAATTAAAATATGTTAATTTTTTCATTATTACTAAATTTTAAATTATAAGGCTGTATTACATAAAAAATACTTTAGAAATGCATCCAATTTTGATTAACAGAAAAAATTGTTTTTTCAAAAAATAATAAAAAAAGGGACAAAGAAAAGGATAAACAATGAAATAAACTAGAAAAGTACGGAAACGCCTTTCTAAGTTCCTTTCTAAGTTTTTCCTTTTTTTTAATCGATGACTACTTTTGCTTGTATACTACTAAATAGCCTTGTTTGCAAACCAGTCGTCGACAAAAGAAAAGGAAACATTTAAGAAATCCAAAAAAAAAACAGGGTTAAAGAAGTAAATATGCACTTAAAATTATTACAGTATAAGTCTTTTATTGTTGGACGACACAACTTAACAATCTTGGAAACAAGAAGTAAAAGGTTTCAACACTTACAAATGTAATTTCTCGATAGGAGATGAAATGTCCATTCTTCTTCCAACCTGATTCATAAGAAGATAAGAGTCACGTTAAAGCACATATTGTACCTTATTATATACAGCAATATCTAAATAACTAAACTCAACTCGCCACATACATCATTATTAAATACATGAGGTACTTGCACAAATAACCCACAATTTAAAGTCAAATGCAAAAGTAATCTCTTTTTTCTCCTTCTTTAATAAATGTCACTTTCTCCCTACTATCTCCTTACAACCACATATATTCACAAAAATGCCATTATGTTTTTAGTTTTTTTTTATAAAAAAAAAAATACTAAAAAGACACAACCATTCTAAAATATATCATTTATTTACGAAAATGCCATCTTCTTCAATTTTGCCAACCACCATTACCAACTAGTTTTGAAGCTCTAAATGTTTGTCCAACCAATTTTTAAACTCTAAATGCTTATTATGTCGCCTATAACTTCATTTTATCTACAATTTTCTCTCCAATTTCATCTAAAAAACTCTTTCATGCTCATTTTTATAAATTCCAATTTCATAAATCATCTATTTTTGGAGATTCTTGCATAACAACGACTTAGCTAGTTTGTTATCGGTGCTATACAAAATTCTGGGTGTTTGTCAAAGTTAATCGAATTTAAATCGTAAGTAGGTAAACATCTACTTTTTCTTTAACATTTAGCTCTGTTTCGCGAAAGTAGACTTCTTTTTCAGTCTGCTAGTCAACGCAGAGGTTAGATTTGCAATTGACTTTTTTTAATATTTGTGTAAGCAGACTTCAAAAGAAGTCTGCGAATTGTCCTTTGTAAACAAAAAAAATCATGTAGACTTTTTTTGCAGTATGCGAGAAGAAAATGTTATTTTTGCATTTGACCAAAAAAATTGAAGAACTTTGACTTTTATAGCAGACTTCTTTAGAAATCTGCTATTTCGTAATTTGATTCGAGAGGTTATTTTTGCAATTGACCAAGATTTTGATAACTTTTGACTTTTATAGAAGACTTCTTTAGAAATCTGCTATTTCGTAATTTGACTCGAGAGGTTATTTTTGCAATTGACCAAGATTTTGACAACTTTTGACTTTTATAGCAGACTTCAATTGAAGTCTGCTACAAAAAAAATAAATAGCAGACTTCTGCTTTTTATTTAATTAAGATTCAGTCAAATGCAAATCTGACCTACAAGCAGACTGTTAAAGAAGTCTGCGCATAGCAGAAGTCTGCTTCGAAAGTCAACCTTTTGGTCAATTGCAAAAATAACCTTGAGTAAACTTCTTTTGTAGAGTAGACTTCATAAGCAGACTTCTTTACTATAGCAGAATTTTTTTACTCGTCAGCAGACTTTAAGAAGTCTGCTTTAAAAGTCAAACTTTTGGTCAATTGCAAAAATAACATTTTCTTCTCGCAGACTGCAAAAAGAAGTCTACTATGAAAAGTCAAATATTTGGTCAAATGCAAAAATAACCCTTTTTTAGAAGACTTCAACGTGAAATTTCCCCGGCGGAGTTTGAACGGATGTTTGTATTTTTTTTTTAATTTTTAAAATGCATTTTATAAAGTATTTGTAATGTTTTTTTTTTAATTTTAAATTGTAAATGCATTTTATGTATGATTCTTGCACCTGTATGAGTTTGGTGTGTTTATGTGTTATAATTATAAAGTTATGAATTTTTTTGGTTTGAAAGGTAATTAGCACATCTAAGCAGTAGAAGTCTATAGATGAAGTCTGCTGTTACGTATTAGCATATCATAGCAGACTGCATACGAAGTCTGCCTAATTATTTTTTTAAAAAATTTATTTTTGAAATATTTGTTACTTGTAAAAATGATTTTCTTGTTTTGACATGTTTATTTGTTTTTTGTGTTGCATTTATATGAATTTGACGTTATTATGTGTTATAATTACAAAGTAATGAATTTTCTTGTTTGATTTATCTATTCTTGCAGACTTCTAAAGAAGATTAGAAGTCTACTTCCTTTCAATTATTTTTATTTGTTATTGTTCTTGCATTTGTATAAGTTTGAAAAATCAGTTATTCTTGCATTTACCTGTCATGGTTTGTCCTCAACTTTAACTATTGGCCATTTTTGTTAACGGTCTTGATAATATATAAATTACTTTATTAACGCGTACAACGTTAGCAAACTCTTGTGGTCTGGTGGAACAGACCCACTTGTTGCCCAAAGTACGTGGGTTCGAAAAAAACAAAATGCCTAAAATATTTGGCTTGTTTTTCTTTGTAGGATCTTATCAACAATCGTGTCTTTATTTTAAATAGTTACTATACATAATAACAATTTTTTATTTTGCCACATTGTTACAGTTATGAATTAGAACACAAAGTTATATTCTATATTCAAAAAAATATAATCTATTTCGTTATTTTATAGAATATTTAAATACATATAGCTACTTATGAACTCATCACATAGATCATTATTAAATAAATATGGTTAACACAGGTTGGTCTTGCCCGAAAAAACAAAATGCCCAAAATATATCTTATTTTCCTTCGAGAGATTTTATCAATAATCTTGTCTTTATTTCTTTTCTTTTTTTTTCGCAATCTTGTCTTTATTTCTAAATATTTACTATAGATAATAATAATTTTTTATTGTGCCACATTGTTACAGTTATGAATTAGAACATAAAATTATATCATGTATTCAAAACAATATATAATCTATTTTGTTATTTTATAGAATATTTAAAAACCCAAAAATATAAACGAAGAAACTTCTCCTCTCGTAAAAACTCGGATATAACATCATCTTTTAGATGCTCCATTGCCATCCTAAAAACAAAAACAATAAAGAAAGAAAGATGCGGTTAACGTTCAGAATATGACAAAAGTATATAAATAGAGGAGATTCTACAAGAAAACCTTAGATTGAATTTACAAATACCCATAAAATGGGTTTTTTCTTAAGTTAAAAAAAAAAACAAAAATAGATCCTGAAAAAAAAACACAGCTTGGAGAAAACTAAACAACATCTTTTCTTGAAAAAACTTTAATGACTTAAAAACCAAACCCTGAAAAAATCCTAACGTTTATCTTTAAAAAACAAGATTGAAAGAAGAAAATGAAGAAGAAAACCTTAGATTGAATTCGCAAATACCCACAAAATGAGGGTGTCCTTCTTCTTTTTTTTGGGACTAAAAAAACAAGAACCCAAAGGAGATTCTGAAGAAAACGCTTGAGAACTAAACAATATCTTTTCTTGAATAAACCCTAACGACTTAGAAACCAAATCTGAAAAAAAAAGAAAAAAAAAAAGAAAAAAAGTTAAAACCTAAAGTCTTTCAACCAAAATGAAAAGAAAACCTAGATTGTGAGAATGAAGAAGCAAACCTAGATTGTGAGAAATCCTGAGTGAGCTAGAGAGAGTTTGTGAGAATGAAGAAGAAAACCTAGATTGTGAGAAATCCTGAGTGAGCTAGAGAGAGTTTGTGAGAATGAAGGTTGTGTGAGCTTTTGTAATACAGAAACTTCATTTTTTTATAACATTTCTCGTTGCTCTCTCTCTCCTCAATGCCTTGCTTGAGCATTGAACCAGTCACACATTGCATCTACAGTGCCTTCGCAGACCAATGCTACAAGAGCAAAGGCCATCTTTTCTTTTTCATTTTTTTGTGTTGGTTTTTCTTATTTACTATACATAATATAAACTTTAAATTAAATGTGTTAATTTTTCATTATTACTAACTTTTAAATTATAAAGCTATATTACATAAAAAAAAAAAATTTAGAAATGCATCCAATTTTGATTAACTGAAAGTAATTTTTTTTTTCCGAGAAATAATAAAGAAAGGGACAAAGGATAAAGTAAACAATGAACAGAAATGAAAAAACTAGAAAAGTACGGAAACGCCCCTTGTTTTTGCGGGTTCAAAACTTCCGAGCTATCGTTCCCCGATCGCAAATAATCGCCTGAAACCATCGCCGGCTTCAGAGAAACTCGACCGTTCCCGGAGAGATTGATTCGCCATGGCGAAATCGGAAAACTCGACGACTTCTAGTTTTTCGTCTTTCGCCAAGATTCAACCGTCCAACGATGCGGAGACCGATCCCGATTCGTACGCCCTCGAGAAATTCAAGCTCTACGAAACCAGAGCGGTAAGCATTAGCGATTTAGCGATTGAGACTTCTTAAATAGGTTTCTATTATTAATGAGGAGTCTGCCGCAAAATCTGTCGATTGTTTTTCCCTTATTGACCATTGCTTAGATACTCTCTCTCAAACATTATGTGTTGGAATGATTGGCATCCTTAAAAAAACCCTAGATTGAATTGCAGGAAGGTTGAATCTCTTTTCTGTTTTCTTATTGTTGTGTGTTTTTTTTTTTGGGCAGAGGTTTTATCTACTTGGGAGTGATAGGAATAAGAGATTCTTCAGAGTGCTAAAGATTGATCGTTCAGAGCCATCTGAGCTTAACATTAGTGAAGATCCGGTAGTGTATTCGCCTCAAGAAATTAAGAGTCTGCTTCAGCGTATCGCTGAAGGCAATCGTGCCACCGGGGGATTGGCTTTTGTGGCCAAAGTTTATGGAATTGCTGGTTAGTCATGGCAATCAGTGTTTGTCTCATTGTATCTTTAGATTTTGTTTCTACCAAGCTAAAGTTGGGTAAAAATTTTGCCATGTAGGCTGCGCTAGGTTTATGGAGTCATACTATCTAATTTTGGTGACAAAACGGCGGCAAATTGGATGCATATGTGGGCATGCGATATATGCTATTGATGAAAGTCAAATGATTAGTGTTCCACATGCAACTATTCAGTCTGATGTTGCGAATTCCAAAACTGAACTAAGGTCTGTTTCTGGGAGTTTTGATTTCCCTTTGAAGTTCGACTATGCTTCCATTAGCGAAGCTCGGTTCCTATTTCCAAAAAGTTATATTCTTACCGCACCTTTTATGATTTCAGAAGTTTATTCCTGTTTTGAGTTCTTTGTATTTGCTTTATTTGCAGGTACAAGAAGCTTCTGTCAAGTGTAGATTTGACAAAAGATTTCTTCTACAGTTACACTTATCCTATAATGCAGAGTTTACAGAAGAACGTTTTATCATCTGGTGAGGAAGGGGTGCCCTATGATAACATATTTGTATGGAATGCGTATCTGACGCAGCCTATTCGATCAAGGTGTAACAACACTATTTGGACACTAGCTCTAGTTCATGGGCATTTCAAGCAGGTACTTGTAGACTCTTGTGTCTTTACCCATATACTTCTACATTCGCCTCTAGTAGAGGTTAAAATAGTTATTACTATTTAGTGGTTTGCCCCATCATTCAGATAAGGCTATCGATATATGGAAGAGACTTCAGTGTAACTCTAGTCTCCAGGCGTTCTCGACATTTTGCAGGCACACGGTAAGACCTCATTATAATCAGGACACTCATGAATGAGAAACTCATACGCCGAATCTATTTAAAAAATTTAGGGTGAACATAGTAATGTGTGGCGTGAACTCTTGTAGACTCAGTTTGGATGCTTGTCTCTCTTTTTTTTTTCTGTAAATTTGAGTGCCTTCTCATTCTGTAAATTTTTTATTGCAGGTACTTGAAAAGGGGAGTCAATGATAGAGGAAGGGTTGCGAATGATGTTGAAACAGAACAACTTGTTTTTGATGAAGAAGCTGGATCATGCAAGGGAAAAATGACTTCAGTGGTCCAGATGCGAGGATCAATTCCACTCTTTTGGTCGCAAGAGGCCTCAAGATTTAGCCCTAAGCCTGATATTTTCTGTGAGAAACTAACGTAACATGCGCCTGTTATCTCTATTAGACCAAATTAACGCGTGTGTGATATTGATCTACTTGGCTTCTTATGGATGACTCCTGATAATTTTGTTTCCTTGTTTTTTGGCTTCAGTACAGAGGTATGATCCTACATACGAGTCAACCAAAATGCATTTTGAAGACCTGGTGAACCGATATGGGAATCCTATTATTGTGCTCAACTTAATCAAGGTTAGTTTTTTTATTTAATGTCTTTAAGCTAAAGATGGTTATGCCCTTTATACATACTGACACATTTCCATGGAAATATTCAGACAGTTGAGAAAAGACCTCGGGAAATGGTGCTTAGGCGTGAGTTTGCGAATGCAGTGGGTTATCTAAACTCAATTTTTCGTGAAGAAAATCATCTCAAATTTATCCACTGGGATTTCCACAAATTTGCAAAGAGGTAAAATATTGTGGATTTGATTTCCTGCCTTTTTTGACTTGAACACACATTGCTTTCTATTTTCGATGTTTTTTTTTGGTTTTAATGTCAATATCTTTTCGATGTTAAAGCAAGTCGGCGAATGTATTGGCTGTTTTGGGTGCTGTAGCAAGCGAAGCCCTTGATTTAACTGGATTTTACTTCAGTGGCAAGCCTAAAATTGTTAAGAAGAAAGCTAGTATACTTAGTCATGCTAGCACTGGAAGGTAAAGTTTTTGGGATGATATGGTCTGCAATTACTTATTTATCTCTAGTCAGAAACTTGGTTTGTTTTGTAAACTGCTGCATATAATTCTAAATACTGGAGCTATTAGTTACCTTATTCTGGTTTTAATGGAGAAAATTACTGCAGGGAACCTTCTCTGCGTGATCTAAGAGCTTACTCTGTGGAACTTTCAAGGGGTGAGAGTTCAAGTGATATACTTAGTGCTCTTGCTAACCGAGAGAAAGAGATGAAGCTAAGCCAACAAAAAAAAGACGATGGAACTGATTCGTCAGCTCCTCGTTACCAGAGTGGTGTTCTGCGTACTAATTGCATTGACTGCTTGGATCGAACAAACGTAGCACAATATGCATATGGTTTGGCTGCTTTAGGCCGGCAGCTGCACGCAATGGGGTTGAGTGATACATCTAAGATTGACCCCGACAGTAGCATAGCTGCTGCACTTATGGATATGTACCAGAGCATGGGCGATGCCCTTGCACAACAATATGGCGGCTCAGCTGCTCATAATACTGTAATAACGCCACTTATTACCTTTGACCAGTCAATTGTCCACTTCAGGACTTATTTGTTAACATCGTTGAATGGATTATAGGTTTTCCCGGAAAGGCAGGGGAAATGGAAGGCTACGACACAGTCCAGAGAGTTTCTCAAGTCCATCAAACGATACTACAGCAATACCTACACTGATGGCGAAAAGCAAGACGCAATAAATTTGTAATATACTTATCTTTCTTGCAAAAGTCACTTCTGTTTATTGTTAAGTTCGTGATCTTTCTAGTTTGCCAACGATGTAGCAATAGGATGAAGACATTAGGAGTTATAGATAGAGGCAATAGAACCCTGGCATTACCACTATCACCTTAGGCATCACTGATAATATCAACTACTAAGATATTGAATCCTCTAAGGAATTGTTGCTAAGCATTAGTTATTTTCGTTTTTATTGAGTCTCAAGTCCTAGTAGCTAATGAATTTTATTGCGAGCAGATTCTTGGGCTACTTTCAACCTCAGGAAGGGAAACCTGCGCTCTGGGAACTGGATTCTGATTATTATCTCCATGTGTCAGGGATTGGAGATGATATTTTCCCAGAAGGGGGGTAAGATTTACGTTTAATGAACCTAGTGCGTGTCAGATGATGGGTTTACTCTTCATTAGAATCAGATGCAAATATGGAGCCGGTGCCGTAACCAGTTTGGGAAATACCAAAGATACTAAACTCAACATCCCAACGAAGATCATAAGTTCTGGTTGCGTATGATTTCTAATTCTGGTGTATTGCAGGGTCCAGTCCATTGCTAAACCCATGAGTGGTATTGGAGTCAATCTTGCACCAGTGCCGGCTTTCAGAGAAGACTTCTCACGGAAGAAGCTGACGTCGTTTGACAAACTGATTGAGCAGACATGCAGTTCAATAAAGAACGTGAGGCTTTGTAACGAGACAGACCAAAGGCCAGGGGGCAGCACTGGAAGCACTGGTGTGGCTCCTGATGCGGCGTAATGATCCTCATTAAAATTTTCAATCATCTTTTTAGGCATTTGAATGGAATTTGGGAATGGCTAATAAACCTTGAACCTTGTTTCTTTACGTTTATTAGGACTTTTATCTCTTTAAGAAAGTAGAAAAATTAGTTTCTAGTTTAGAAAGAGCAGATATTGTAGTTCAAAGCAAACCATGACTTTTTCGAATGTTAGCTTAATTTTCTTGACTTTCTTATCTGCAGTGAGATTCAGCTCAAGAGCCCGAATTGGCTGTTTGGTTCAAGAAAGCCCGAAGAGAGTGGCTCTGCCACAAAATCTGGTGCAGAAGATAGTGAGAAAGGAGTGACCTCAAGTGCGAGAGTCAATGATTTCTGCAACTTGGACTGGCTTTCTGAGTCCAACGATCATCAAGAAGATACCTTCCAAAGGTACTGATTTCTCTTTTCTTCCATCTCTGAAATCTAAACATCCTTCGGAATGCATTTTTGAAAATTTTCCATTCTAAATATTACTGGCTGGCAAACTCATCATTGAATGATAAACCGCAACTTTTGACCGAAGCAATGGTCTAACCTCAACTACAAATTGTTGGTATTTTTAAAACTCAGATTTTGTCCCCAGTGCATCAAATCATTTGTTGCAGTTGTTTCATTTGATAGGTACCTATCGATTACAGCATCCAATGAAGCCAATGGGTGGTATGGTGGGACTCTCCTCGGTGACCAAGATGAAAACAGTGAAATTTACAAACATTACGCCGCGTTCTGTCAGGTTCAGATTCTTTATCTAACTGATATGTAATAAATTCTCCATAGATTTGATAGATAGCAGAAAAACAACTCAAAACTCTGTTTATTTTATGATCCGATTTGTACAGTGTCCAGCGATGGAACCGTTTGAGAACGATCATGAGTTAGAACAGAACTATGCAGAAGTTCTCCGTATGAACGCAGTCGATGTAATGGACATTGGAGATGCAGGAATGGAGATGGGAAAAGCTTTAAATGAATACGCTCAAATCGGTAGCAATCTCGGGATCATTCCAACACAATGCAAATACTTCGCGAGCGATCCTTGTTGGCTAGCCAGATGGCTCGTCGGAGATGATAAGGTCCCAAAAGTCATCTAATCACAAAACCAAAAATTTTCCCCCCAAAACATAACGTCTCACATCCGAGACACTAGTCTTTTTATTGTATGCTTGTGAATGTGTTTGATTCTGCATTTTGTGTAGGTATATATAAAAGGGACAAAACCACATTAATATTTTGTACCCCAAATAGAAAATATGTTGGTTTACGATACGGTTCACGTATAATGAAACAATATCGTATGTTTCAGAATGATTCGTCTTGTTGATGTCTGATTCAGCTATTTGTTCAGTCCGGTTTTCTTCTATGAGTTTTGCTGCAGCAGAGTCTCGTTTTGCCAGATTCGTTATACAAGAACCGGTATGTTCTGCTTTACATGAGATATTTGCTTTGAGCATTGTGAAAAAGAATTGGCTGGTTATGTATTTCACTAAAAAGAGTATTGAAAACAACATAACATGGGGGGAATACATGAGTCATATTCAACCCCAGAGGCAAAAACTAGTTTCCTTCGCTTCCCTCTACAAATTTCTCCTCTTGTGTTCTTTGATACACACTACTACAAATATAATCATGTTTATTATTTTTACATTATATACTTACAGTAGCATATCTGACTTGGCTGGTAATCTCTTGAAGAAATTTGCAGGTACTGAAGGCAATCTGCTCCTGAACCGCGGATGACGCAGCATGAACAGCCCGACTAGGACTGCGATCACTTGGAAAGGTGTGATATAAATAAACACAGCCCAGATCAATGAGAAGACGATAAACAAAGCAGTTCCTCTCGGGTCTCTCCAGCTAAGTAAGGCTTGAATCCTCTCTCCTTGTGTCGCCAGGTCGCCCACGACGGTCTGGACTCTGCCACCAACACTCCTAAGCCTGTCATACCTCATTCTCACAATGTCTGCTGGTCTGCTGGTCGGGAAAGAGTCAAACTCCTCGTCTAGCTCGTCTGGGTGAGCATTGTCTGCTTGGGACACACGAGCGTCCATGTGAGGCGGGTGTCTCGGTCTGTACCGGTAGTTCCACATGCCTATCACAAAGAGGTAGAGGAAGATGGTGGGTAAAATCAGTTCTGGGTAGCAGACAAGAATCAGGAACAGAACGTGAACCAGACACGTTGTGATCGGGTTTCTCCATGTGCAGATATCGTTGAACCACTTGCAGACCAGAGTGACCGAGGAGAGAAGCGACATGATTCTGCTGAAATTGGCTTTGCTTCTCCTCAGACTGAACATATGGTAGTCTACATCAAGCATGTACTCCACAACCTCTCGTCTAAGCGGTGGCTCCGACCTTGATAGTCTTGTTGCAACTATTTGCATCGCCTGATGCCTAAGCAAATCGATGTGCCTGACTGGTATCGGTTGAACATAATGCATTTTGGGCAACAATGGTCTTCCGTATTGTGCCATCATGTTAACAAAGGAGATACAGGTGTATCTCAGAGCTATCTGAAGCTCACCGTTCTTCTTTAGACCACCAGGCGTAAGAACCAGCAACGGGTAGTAATGAGTGTAAACCCGGTCTGTCTCCAGCGTAGATAGCCTGACTCTAATTTTCCCAATCCTCTGGTCCCTAGAATCACCACCATCGTTGACATGACCATTGTCAAAGACTCCAATTGTTATGACCGTGCAAGGATCATGAACTTCCCAAGTATATTGCTCGTTCCACCTAGGTGCAAGCGCGTCTAAAAGAGTCCTCGTTCTCACCCATTTGTTCCCATACTTGGCCACACAATAAGGATCAGTCATTCTCCCATCTTTACCTTTCATAGGCATCAAGTTCCTAGCACTGAGAATCCCAAGCTCAAGAAGCCCAATGCTAGGCTTCCTCAAATGCTTTGAAGAAGGTTGAAGATCGCTGCTGAAATGCGTAGACTCATCAAGAACATGGTACCCAGCTTCAATACAAACCCGAAGCAGAATCTTACTAGAGAACTTCTCTTTTTTCTTCTCAGTCTCTTCCTCCATAGACATTGAATGTCTCTGTAGATTAAACCACCGTGGATCAGGCATTTTCCCAGTCTCTTGCCTCACTGGAACATCCCTCAGGTGTATAAACGCCCTCCCCAATATCTCATCTTTCCCCGGACCGATCCTATCATCAACAGAAACAATCACCATGTCCTCAAACGGCTCAGACACAACGAACATAAGCTCCTCTTGCCACTGAGGATTCATCGTCCGCATTTGAGGCGTCCTCGTCGCTCTCATCTGATTCCCCGCCTGAATCTTCACGATTGCATCAGGTACTCTCCCTTTATCAGAGGGAACAAGATCCTGAGCTTCGATTACATGAATTCTGAGGTAATACAGCTTCGGCGAGAAGTAAACTTTGGACCGAGTGTTGGAGAGGTTGGAATGGCTCACGCGGTGCGCGTCGGAGTGCCAAGCGTCAGGGAAAGACTCGTCGGCTTGAGTTCCCATCCAAACGGCAAGCATTATCTCTCCTCTGTTCGTCTTCATCCCTTTCTTGTCCTCTAGCCTGTACCACTGTGGAGCGAGAGGACTATCCGGAGGAACTCTGAGAGGAACTTCAGTGAGATCGATATGGACTCTTCCGACGAAATCGTCTTTGGTCAAGAGATCTTTGTCTTTGACAGTGACTTCAAGCAGATTCGATTGTAATCTCTCTTTGGAGAAGGCGAAGATCTGTTTCCAGCTCGGATTCTGATTCTTCTCCAAATGTTTCGTCAAGCCTTTGTAGTTACCAAGCTTCACTTCCACATAAGGATCTAAGCTACCGGAGACATCCATCACCGGGAGATCTCGAGCCTTGACGACGCTCACGTAGAGGTAATGCATCTGCTCCACGAGGTCGTATGTGCTCGAGGTTTTGTCTCCGCTGCTCCGGTAATAGTAGGATTGTCGCCTCCGAGCTGCTAATGGAGGACTGGTTTCGATTAGCTGAAACTCTGGATTCTGCCTCGGAACTTGCATCTGCAATACCGCCGCAGGCGGTGGTCCCGGAGCTCTCATGAAATCTGACCTAAACTCCGGTTGATTAGGAGGAAGATGAGAAGGCTTTGATTGATGCGGTGGTGGAGCTCCGGCGTGCGCGCCGATCGAATGGAAAGTTCTCGAGTCTTTCTCTTTCTTCTTCGTCGGCTTCATCGTCTCCACGTAACTCTCTTGCTCGAATTGCTGGAAAGGGTTTTGAGCTTGATTTTGAAATTCCTGAGTTTCGAATTTCTTCTCCTCTTTGGTCTCTTTCTCGGCAAACTCACCAGGCTGAGGAATCGAGGAGGCGAAATCTGAGCCGTCGATAGGAGCGGCGAAGATTCTAAGAGCGATGTCGCCTTTGATGTGAGAGAACAAACCGCGCTTGTCGAGTGGATATCTCTGTACGTCGGCTTCGGATTCCGATAACGGAACAGAGGCGCCGGAGATTTTAACACGGCCGAGAAACTTCCCGGGTTGATTATCTCGACGGTCATCGTAGACGGTGACGTCGATAGTCTTGTTGGTCAAACGTCTAAAGTCGCCGACGTTGAAAACTAACTTCTCGTTCCACTGAGGGTTTAGATCCTTTAAACGCGTTTGCGTTCTCTGCCGCTGCTCGTCGAATTCAACCTCAACGAATGGACTCGCGGAGCCTTGCCCGTCCTTAGGCATCAAATCGCTCGCGTCCACGATTTCAACTACCAGTTTGCTCATATCGGAAAATTTATAATTCTTTTTGAGAGAAAAAAAATTAGAATTCTTTAAAACGGTAAAGAGAGAGAGAGAGAAAGAAAACGTCCGGCGAAGAACACTCGGTGGGAGAGGTGATTTAAGTAAATAAAAGAAAGATGGAATTATGAAGAGAGAAGAAGAAGAAAGATGAAACAAATTATCATCTTCATCTCTTTGTTTTTTGGTTTCGAAGAGTGTGAAGACATAAAACAAAAACAGATGATGTGTTAAAGATGAGTAAAACTCGGCGAAGAGAGAGAGAAGGCAAGAGGAAGACGTCATTTTAGTCAATTTTTTCGATTTCTCCCAAATTTACCTTTTTATTATTACTATTACTTTATACAATTATATATATATATATATATATATACCATAGAAACGGACAGAGAGTCTATAAAATTATCAAGTTGGATATTCCAAAGATTTATAAGAGTTGAATATTCTTGATTATTACTCCAACCTTTTGAATCATTAGGTTTTATCTTTCGAATATTGTCCTCGTCGGTGATTCACCAAATATTCGTACGTACTATTCTATTCGCGTCTTCGCGGGACATAGTTTTCCGACATGGTAGTTGATGAAAAATTAAATAACCTTTTGATAATTTACTTACAATGATTTTATATAGAATAGATAATTTACTTACAATGATTTTATATAGAATAAAATTGTACGATTAATAAGAAGAATTGTGTAAAGGAAAAAAGAGAATTGGGTGAGTGAGGTGTAGGCCCATAAAAGACGTACCATCGTTGTCTATGGGGACGAATGTGGTGGTGTCCATTTGTGCTTTGTTTGCTAATGCTAACATAATTAGAAAGTGGACTAATTTCGATTCTTTATCTTAATTATTAAAATAGTTTATAACGACAGCAAAAAATACTCCGATTATTTCTATGTTAAATCGATTGATACCACCATGTGTTCTTAATATAGGCAATCATATCAAATGACAAATACTATGAAATTACAAAACTTAAAGTATTTCGATTCATACACTTTAAAACGTTTTTCATGACAGTATGTAAAAAAGGAAAAAGTTAAACAAATTTAATGCTTTGGTTAATTAATGATATTAAATTTGAAAGTATTTAATGTCGGCGACGATAATTTCTAGACAGAGTTTTTGTTTTAAGATAGAAGTCGCATTGTTTATGTACGGTTTAAATCAATGTTAATAGCCAACACTTCAATTCAAGTTTATACATTAACTTAATATATATCCAAATTTATTGTCACTCAATGAATTTATTGTTTAGTTTCATAAATCAAATCAAAGATTATGTTGTTTGATGGTTAAATCGAAAATTCTAAACTCTCTTAGTATATTATTAAAGAAGAAAAAGTCTTCACCGTAAACCATTTAGATGAAGTGAAGTGGGGTTAGGCCAGCTTTAGAGACGAGAAAAATTGTTCTCATTCCATTCAGGAATTTGAAAGCGTTGAATTTTAATTGTAAATTTCTTCCATGAAAGAAAGAAGAATATATAAACTTTTATTGATTAGATCTCTCGTTTTCAATGAAATCGGTGTTACCCCATCATGAATACTACAGTACATCTTATCATGTCCTTGCCCTAAAAAGCAACCTATTTTGTTGTATCAGTAATTCAGTATAATCACCCAGGTTACGCATTTTCATTGAAAACAAAAATCCGACACTAGCTAGCTTTGATAATCACTGGAGTTTCTTATGTATAAAATTATTTTATTTCTAAATATTATCGTATTCAGATTTATACTTAGATGGATTGACTAGTGCTTGCATGTACAACCATTCAGAAACTTCAATACTTTAACCCAAGTATAGATATATTTGACACGCACATTAAAAATAAAAACATAAAATAGACCGATTGTGTATTTCAACAAAAACTCTTTGTCATTAATTAAAGTAGGCGTTCCACGGACAAGCGTTGATTGTTAGACCATCTTCAATGTAAATCTCCATTTTTTTTTTTCAAAATGGAGTAATTTCAAAATAGAATTGTATTTTGCTCCAATATATGATTTCATTTTTTACTCCAAAAAAGAATATTCCTAATATATTCTATTTTTCTTTTACTTTTAATAACCTATAACTTTTAGAAGTTACAAAATAACCCATTTATTTTTATTTTATCTAAAATATTTATAATTTACGAATTTAATAAAATTAAAATATTTATCAAATAAAAAATTACATAAAATCATAAAAACATAAGAAATTTAAGGCTATGTTTTATTTTTGATTTGTAGAGGAATTGTATTCCTACTTTTTGAATAGTAATATTTTTGTTTTTTTATTGATGTAATTCAGTCAAGCCAAACTTATGATACAAGAAGATCCAAAGTTCAAAACAGGTTGGAAATTTGAACATGTTTGAAATATTATTAAAAACTTTGAAAAGTTTAAAGATGGTGCCGATCCTAAACGCATATTAATCCCACTCGTGCCGAGTATACATCGTTCGAGTCTGGAAATTCCATTGATTCTCCTACACAAGCATCTCCAGGTTTGTTTTCATTTTCTTTAAACTTAGATGATACCGACGAGCTTACTAGCGGATCTCCCTCTCCACGACCAATGGGAATCAAGAAATCCAAAAATAAAAGAAAACTTGTTGATCAAACAACATCAGTTATCAACACTTTAGAAGAAGGAAATAAACAACTTTTGGAGCAATTAAAGAAGACAAATGCACAAAGACAAGATCATCTGGAGATTCAACAGAAAACTATGCTTTGAAAGAGCTAAAGATGGAAAACAAAATGTTATTTTATGACATGCGTTCCATATCAGATCCAAATATTCGTGCATATGTTCAAGACAAACAAACAAAAATTTTACAAAAGCGGAATGCTCAACAACAAAATCAAGAATTTCTTCCTCCATCAACTTCGTTTGGCAATATTTTAATGATATCGGTGGATCAGGAAGCGATTTAGCAGAATATTAAATTTTTTGTATTTGTTGTGTTAAACTTTTATGTTTATATTTGATTTTATCACTTGTTGTGTATTTTTCAGTTTATTTTAAGTTGTAATATTTTGAAATAAAAATTTTAGTGTTCAAATATTTATGATTGTCTATTTTATATTTTTTTAAACTATTAAAGTCCTATAATCTTGTCAAAAAATTTATAAACATGAATCATAAAATAAAAACTTAGTTATTAAACCGATAGTTATATATATATATATATATACATACATACATAAAGACCATTTTTTAATTATATATATATATATAAGTCAAAGTGATATGTGTCATACAAATATTAAGTGTATATCTGAAAAAAATGCATATAGCCATATATAATATCGAAAATAATGATGTGTTGATAAAAAGTATAAAATTATAATGATTTAATATTTTAAGGATCAGATTGTAAATAAAAAAAGTATAGCTGCAAAATGGAGTAGAATAAAGGTTTACTCCAAATATGGAGCAATCTCTATTTTTTCTCCATTTTGCAGTCAAAATAGAGTAGGGTTGGAGTGAAATTTACTCCAAAATGGAGTTTACAGCAAAAAATGGAGCAGGGTTGGGACTCAATCAGTAATAAAATCTCTTAAAGACATTGGGGATTGGGAATCAGAAATACTCTAGCCAAATGCAATCTTGTTATTATCTCCTCATGTTTTGTCGGCAGTTTGCTGATTATACCTCTATTTTCTTTTCCTTTTAGTTCTCAGCTAATATTTCATTCATTTTATCATTGTTGACAGAAAAATTAAGAAGACATTATCAAAGTGGTTTACAATACATATATAAAACTACTTTTGTACTAATATATGTCATTAATTAATAAGTAACACTGTAGTATATGTTTATTTTTAGATCCACTCATAGTTGACTAATTTGATATTTATTACTATCATGCAATATAACTAATATCTAACGGCACGAAATATCGAGTCGTCTAGTGATTATATATGCGTATTTGAACATTTTAAGTTTATTCCTATTTGAAAAGAAGACATGTTTTTATAAGGGACAGATGTATGTATTTTGACATAGAATACCTCGTTTAACCTTTAAAATATTTCTTCTTGAAATCTAAGATAAGCTTTGTCATTTCTTATGTGATGCAAAACAGTTTAAATACGAGAGAAAACAATAGCAAATAGATTATGAAACAATTCAGACGACAGTGGGAAAATTATGAACTAGTTATAAAATAAAGAGTATTACCACTAAATGTCTATGGATAATATCAAAATTAGGTGACATTTTTTACACATTTTTCTACAGTGTTTTAAGATAGGAATTTACTTAAAACTTATTTCTTTATATCTGTTTTTCTTTTTCTTTCTAAATTTTGTTTCCCAGACAAACAAAACTGGAAACCATCGGAGAAGCCATTACAAACTTTAAGATTGGAACAATCAACAAAACACAAAAAGAGTACCACAAGTCTCATCTTTTCACGAATCTCTTTAGCACATTCATCTTCATATGCTGTTAATGTCTCTTACAATGTTACCTGTTAACTTTGCAATTATTATTTGTAAATATATTGTATAAAATGAAAATTAACATAAATATTATCTTAACATAGTTATCATTATAAAGTTAATACAAATAATATTCAGATTTACTATATATTAACATATTATAAGTATCAGATATTCTTGTTATCATGGTATTATTATCGAATATTAATGTTAGCACATTATAAAAATCAGACATTAATATTATCATGTTAACTTATATAACATGTAAGAAAATTGTTATCAAGTATGTTAACGAATAGTATATAACGTGTAATTATTGTTAATATATTAACATAGTAATTTTTAGCATGTTAACAACACATTTTTGATAATGAATAATTATTTTTTAATCAGATGAACAGTAACACTGATCATATGAACAGTGTCACCGATTTATTCTGTTGAAAAGTCAGTTTCTAAACTAATGGCATTTTTTGTAATTATTTAAATTCGAACAAGTGTTTTTTGGGATAAATTTGTTTTTTCTTTTCTATTTTACTAATTTTTAAATCAATTTTTTTATATATCTAATTTTTTAGTCAATTGTTGGTATTGGCTCAATTAACTCTAAAATAAAAGAGAGGATATTTGTCTAGTAATAATAAATACTGCTACCCACTAATTTTTTTTCCCTTCGAGTCTTGCTTTTAAAGTCAACAATGTTCTCCTTCGGAGCTAAGGTTCAATTATCCTGTAACATTTATTTCTCCTTTCACTTAACATATTTTAGTGGACTCAACTTTTTTGCCAATGAAAGTTCTCTTTATCGTGATCGCTGATAAGCCGATACCTTAGTAGAGTGGTTTCTCTACCGTGTCATTAGCGCTAACTTCGACCATATTTTTCGTAGATGGGATTATAATACCCATTAATATATGGGCCTATGAATGAGACGGTAAAAAAAACTAAATACAGACTAATAAATAGGGAATCCCCTAATAAATAAAAGAGTCTTGACAAGAAGAAAATTGAAAAAAAAAAGTAGAGATGATATTTAATTTTGTTAGCAAAGTTTGGTAGAAACTCACTGAAAAACTAATGTCTGTCATGTCATGTTCTGGCGTGAACACAAAACACGTGGTGGAGAAAAATTGGTCGGAGATGTCTGAATTGACAGTGTTAGTAGTTTGAGTAACATCCGAGAAAAGTAAAACCAAAGCAAATAATATTGTTAAATACTTCTGATTTTAGTAACTGCGTATCTGACTCCTTCGTCCTTTACTCTTCTCCCCCATGTCAAGCGATCAACAAATTTGCTTCATTATTTTGTCACTATATTTCATTAAACCGGTGGGAAACAGTTCGGAAAAAAAAAGCAATTCGCTTTAAAGGTGAGCCAGTCCAACACCAAAATGTTTACACAATAATTTGATCTCAATTTAAAGGTTTTTTATTGTTTGAGTATGGATCCAAAGATCCTAGATTCGGATTCTGTTTCAAAATTAGAAAGCTACTACTCTGAAAATTTAGAAAAAATAAATACTAAAAAAAAAAACCATAAGAAAAGGTTTAGTGTACTATTTTGTAATGTTAGAGTTCCTTAAAGAATTGACTTTAGTAAATAGAAGGATAGAAAATGAATAAAAGAAGAATTTGACATTAGAAAACAAATTATATATTCTTCTTGAAGGAAGAAAACAAAACTATACAAAGTTTTATTTTCGTTTTCTTTTTCGAAAAAAACTAGTATCACTAATCAAACTTTTTCGAATAATTTGACAAAATATTACGCGATCCAAAGAAAAATATTGAGTAGATAGGGTTCTAGGAGTTGATCTTAGCTATTCGTAGCCTAATCTCCTCCGATTTCCTTCCGCTTGTTAGTTTTATTTTTGCATTTCAATAAATAATTAAACTATGATTAGTAACCTGCGAAATGGTGGAATTGCGTTTTTAAACACAATTCCACATATTTTTTGCCAATCAACAAAAATCCGCGTAATGAAAAAATACACACAAAAACACAAACACAATTGCGTTTTTGTTTAGCAAAAATACAAAGGAAAAGTCATTCCGCAGAAAAGCGACTTATAAGTTGCTTAATCTATTCCGTAAGATTTTTTCGCAATTCCGCCGTTTTACAAAATTACCAATCAAAGCCTAAATGATCGTGGGTTTGATGGTCTTTCTTTTTCTTCTTTTTGGTACTTTCACTCGTCCTTTCGCTTTCATGAAAGATTGAGAGAGAATATAGCTCGTTTAATTTTAAAATATAGCTTATGCATTATGCATAGCATATTTGCACACCGTCTATAATCCACTAATTGTAAGGCATTATATATTTTCTAACCAATATTGCAGAGTATATCTAACAAAAATTGCATAAGATAATCAATGACACGGTGTCTCTATCTAAACTGTTTATTTAAAAAAAAAAACAAAAAGACATATCTTTTGGGATCTATAATGTGGGTTGGTGTGGGCACTGGCCAGTTCTCAATAAATTTCAAATGATGTTAATATATAATAGTTGTAGTTACCACTAAGGTTGCGGAGCAACCAAAATGTCCACATTAAATAAAAATTGGGGAAAAAATCAACGTATGTGTGATCGACAAGCGAATATACGAAATCTGAAAAGGAAAAGACATATGTAGATGTATGTGTTATATAGTGTTAGTGTTAGTGTATGTATATGTGTGAGTGTTGTTGTGGGGGGGGAATCTGCAAAGGAAGATACAAGGTGGCTGCTTTATTTTCTTCTGTCATTTGTTTTCTTGTCAAAGTGCCTCAAAAGCCACATGTAATCTCACATGCGCCGTATCTTCTTCTATTTTGTTTTTCTTCTTTTTTTTTCTTAAGACATATGTCATCTGTTTCATCTAAAAGTTTTAGACTCTTTTAGTTAGAATCAATTGACATTATAATCTTTTATATAAAACCAAAACAAAAAACAAAAAAGAAACCAAAAAAATTATAATTCATAATATTTATGCAGTTTTACGACGTAAATCATCATCTCCATATTTAGTGCTACAATGAAAATATTACTTGATATTAGATGAGACGCAAACCATGGCATTGATCTTGAACATATACATGTAATATTTTTGTTAATTTTTCAGTTTAAAATCTACAAAAAAACTCATCATATATTAATATATATCAAAATGTTGGTTTTAAAAGAATTAAGAAAACATGTTTTTGTTTTATATGTTGCTTTAATTGATAACTAAAACTCCTATAACAAAACAAAAAACAGCTAATGACACTATAATAAAAAAAATCTTTGACAAAAGAAAAACTCTATAATAAATCTACATCCGCTTAAAACCATACAAGAAAAAGTGATATTTGGTGATTTATATTCTCTTTTAGAAAGAAGAGTAGCAGCTATCTTGCATGCAATTTCTTTCCCTTTCTGTGTCAACTTTTGCCGGCCACTCGACGAATATCCCTATTTCTCTACATTTAACTCAAAAGCCATTACATTAATTTTTCTAAAGTCTTTCTGTTCAAACTTCGAAACCTTTCTATTTCTGGCTCTCTTTATCTATTATATTAAAACAAAAACACATTTAGTACTTGCTTCCAAATATTCTTAATTTTTTTTAAGTGTTTAAAAATAATTTTAATAATTATTTATATTTAATTTTGAAAATTAGTTATTAATTTAAATATTTTTAGAGTTCCTTAAATATAGGTAATTTAGATTTGATTTGATTTGATTAAAATAATAAATCAGATATTAATTTAGATTTGATTTAAAGATTCTAATTTAAATAATTTTTATACTATTAAATATTTTTATCAAAAATATCTAGAATTTTTGAAAAAAATAATAATTTACATATGAAAAATAATAGTCATATTTGAAATATAAAATATTTATAATAATTTAAATGATATGATATTTATGTTGCTTATATAATATATTTACGATTATGATTTATTTACAAATTAATAATAAATAATAGGTAAAATTCAAATGTATAATTTAAATATTAAAAATATATTTTTTTAAAATTCATAGAACTAAAAATATATATAAAAACCGGGTTAAAAATATTTTGGTAACTAAAATCATTAATTTTGAATTATACACGTATATCAAAAATATATTTTTTATACAAAATAAAAATATAAAATTAAAAAAATTATTGCATACACTATGATGTGGTTTGAAAAACTAGTTGTACACTCTCTTCGTTGATTAAATTTTAGAAAACTATAATGCTAAATAATACTGTTAATATATCTCAAACTTTTAACAAATATTTATATTATACGGTAATATAAACGAAAAAGTTAGAATTATGTTTTCATAATAGTTCATTTTGAATTAATATTAGCGGACAGGTTAAAATTATATTTTTATAATCATAATTAATTTTAATACTATAAAAATATATCTAAACACAAAAATCAATATTTTCATTTATTAAAAAATATATTTATAAAAATAATTATATATAAACTCAAAAACACAAATTATATTACAAAATTTGTTAAATAATAAAAAATATTCTTGTGCGGATGCACAGGGTTAGAATCTAATTTCCCTTTAAGAATATTACATGATTTATGCATCAATTCTCAACAACGCTTCAAGTCTATATTTATTGGGCCTACATATGTAATACTAGGCCCATTATCATGCTCATTCTCTTCATCACCGCGCACCGTTTCGTAGGTGTGTAAAGAACACATTCGGGGAATCTACTTTTCTACGTAGAGAAGTACGTGAAGGCGACACGTACATATGGTACACCCACGTGGCGCTACGTGTTAATCAGCTAGCTAAAAAGAGCAAAGATATTCGATAGGATAATAACATGACCAGTAAGTAATAAGTTATAAAAAGTATCAAACGAGTCACCGACACGAAGAAAGAAGTAAAAATGACGAAACTATTTGCCCTGTTGTGTCTTCTCATGAGTTCAGTATTGACGGTGGGCCACTGCTGGGATTCGGAAGGTGACGTCATCGTGAAAGACGGCCACCGTGTTGTTGTGGTGGAGTACGACGGAGACGGCAAAACCAACACTAGAGTCTTGATTTCACCGCCGGGAAAAGGACGGGAAGGAGAAGAAGAATCGAAGGAAGAGAAGAGAGGAGACGAAAAACAAGTGTTTAGAAATGCCCAAGAAGCTAAGAGAGGGGTTAATGAAATGGCCACGAAGAAGGCTCAAAACGTTTGGGAGAAGTCAAGGATCACGGTGAGGCGGTTAGGCACGGCTGTTGCGGAGGCGCTGAAGCTGACGAAGATCGGAAGCGTGGTGAGTCTGATCGGGATCGCGGCAGCGTACGGGATGTGCGTGTGGGTGACGGTCGTCTCGAGGTACGTGATGGTTTCTGTACTTGGGAGGAAGCAGTTTGGTGTGGTGCAGACCAAGGTGTATGCGGTTTACTTCAAAGCAATCTCTGTAGCGATTCTTATTGGGTTGCTAGGACACGTCATCGGCCGGCGCCGGAAGGTTATTACCGATGCGGTGGAGATGTGGCAGGTCGTTAACCTCTTCTCTTCCATACTGTTGGTGGAAGCTAATGCGTCATTTGTTGAGCCACGAGCCATCAAGGTTATTTTGCCACTCCCAAATTCGTTTATTTTTAAATCTAGGGACGTCTTTATAGAATGTGCGAATTTAACATTCGAACAAGTTTCGATTTCCGATTCAAAAAGAACAAGAAGTTTTTAGAAAATTTTGAATATGCATATTGATATCATGGCTTCTAATTTTGAGTTTGGACATTGCCCTTTGAGACCTTCCAGATAAAATAAACGATCTAAATTTTAAGAAAATTTCTTACATCGTCACCATGATTGCTTGTTTGCGTTTACATTTAGATTTTAATTAGCGTAATTGCATTTCCCAAAAAAAAAGTTTTAATTTTCAAATACTTCAACTGAATTTCACTTCTTTAAATCAAATGTAAATACTAAATGCAAAAGGATTCAAGACGGAAAAAGATTCTCGGTTTGCCATTGAAAAAAAAAAGCCATTGATTTTCTTTCTTTACTTCTGATTTAGCGTGTAAATGCAAACGCATACATTCTGTTTGAAAGTTGTAAGCGGGAAATCTTATAAGAAATTATTTAGATGATGGAATGCCTAAAACTATACTATCGGATTTTGATAACAATGGTGTTTTTTTTTTTTAAGTAAACGAAATTTCAAGTTTATGCCAGTGTAATATTGATTTTGTATTATGGTAAACAGACAATGTTTGAGCGGATAAAAGTTGAAAAAGAAGAAGGAAGAGGAGTTGACACGTCCGAGTCACATTCCAGTGAAGCTGCAGCTCAAACCTGTGGTAAGAAGGTTAGAGAGAAGACGATGGATGAGGATGGTGTGAATCATAAACTAACGAAGCTAAACGAAAGGTTGAGTAGGTTAAATGCGTACTCATCGCGACTGAATTTACTAACTCTAATGTCTCTTACTTGGCACTTTGTGTATCTCGGCCATCGACTCAGCCTCACTTATTGAGATATCTCGGTCATCGACTCAGCCTCACTTATTGAGGGATCAAAGAGCCACCGCACGAGATTTATAGTTGTTTTTGTATTTTATTGGTTTAATGTGTGTATGTTACATATCAGAAGTTCTGATATTGACATTTAAGATAATTAGCATGTTTCGATGGACTAATCGGTGAAAAATCTTAATCCTACTAACATCCTACTAACATCAACTATATGTTTGAATTATTATATATTTCTAATTTAAAAATCAGATTTACTATTCTTGCTTTATTTATTATGTTGATCATTATTTTTATTATTTTTAAAAAGAAAATTTTAATTTTATTATTAGTGAAGATTAACACTTTTTGAAATTCTGTTGATATTATCTGTACGTGACACATGAACAAAAATTTTACTTGCCATCTCTTGTATATATTCTTTTGATTCTTTTTTCTTAACTAAGGCTGTTTTTAATTCTACATCTTTGATTCTCTCTTTCTCATAACATTGATCCTCTACTCAATCAGATCCTCTACTCAATCATATTATATCAATTGCTTTGACCAGCTCCTCCGAATAATCAGTATTTTTCAAGGAAAGCATACACTATTATTGTGCATGAAATTTCGTTATATTTTACTAAACTAATTACATTAGTTAATCTTTAAAAAGTTTGGAATTCCAAAAATGTGATTTTTAATCGAATCTTCTATGTTGAATCTGGGTTTGACATGATTCTGATATTTTACATGTTTTTTGTCTTTCTTTTACCAGCTTTAGAAAAACGAAAAACGTTAAGGAGCTGGAGACATTGGTTTCATTCTCCCAATTTCGCCTGAAAAATTAACAGTAAAACATTTGGATTACAAAAAATGTAATAAATGTATTACATAGCATTTGGTTTGGAAATAACGGAATCGAACTTTCGTTTTATTGGAGATGACTTCAATGGCCTCGTGGTACTGGCAGGCCATGAAGTGAGTCAAGGCAGATGAAAACCTGTCGTCCTCTTCGGGTGTGAGATTGCTGGCAGAAAGCTGCCGACGGAAACATGTGCTAGTTTCAATCAAATCTTTTACGCTGAGTCTGAGTTTGATATGATTCAGATGTTATCCATGCCATTTGTCCTTCTTTTTCTCGTTCTTTTTCTTACTACCCTCTTCATCCATCACCATCTTGTTCTTCTTTTCGTCACTCATAATCAAGCAAAAGAAAAGTGAGAAACAGAAATAAAAATAGAATCTCTATCCCCATTTTGTCGACTATGGCCAAATGGGCTTTTAATAGAATTGAAAACATTCGATTAAAATGAGATTTTTTTAAAGTAGCATAAAAGGAAGAAAATCCTCCTAAATATAAACCAAATCTGGTCATAAACCGAATATGCATTTGACATAAAACAGATCAAGAAGGCCAATCTAAGCGATTGACATACCAAGAAGGCCAAAAAGATTTATACCATTCTCTTAGACTTTAAAAACAAATCATAAAATAGAACATTCAACACATTTTAATCCTAACCATGTTTGTTTTTTTTGAACAATTAACTCCATGAAAATAAAAAGATATAAATTAGGTTATTTAATTATTCTTTCTTGACTAAGGCTGCTCCTGATTCTACAGCCTTGATTCTCTCTCTGATGACATTGATCCTCTTCTCAACCACATCAGCTGCTTTGACCAGCTCCTCCGAATAATCAGCATCTCTCATATCCTTAAACGAAGCGATCATCCCAAGTTCCATCGCACGGCTATGCATCTGCTCTTTCTCCAACTTCTTCTCTGCGTCTTGGATCATCCTGTTCATCAGATCCTTCTGGTCCATCATGTATTTGGTCTGTTTCTCTACCGGGAGTGCGCTTAACCGGTTTAGAAGAACACGAACCTCCTTATGATTTGGCCAGAGCTCAGGACCTTCCTTGTAATCACTGTAGATGATGGCGCAAGCTCGTAAACCACATAGAATGGTCAATTCTTTGAGCTTCTTCAATAAACCATCTTTGCGTTTTCTGAACGTAACTCGACGAGTGGAGTTGTCAGCAATCAATTGGTGTGTTACTTTTCTTCTGCCCATTGTGAACAAAAGAAAAGGATGAAGAAAAAGAGGATTTGTATATGTTTTTGGGGATCGGATGGGTACATGTTATATAGAGTTTCCAACTTTGATTTTTTTTTGCTCGGTCCACAAAATGGTTTCATCAAATTATAGAAATGTTTTAAGAGAAAAAATAAAATAAATATAAAAGTTTAAAGGAAAAAATAGCTATAAAATCTTTCTAAATAAGAAGATTTCTATCTAAATAAATTTTCATTTTCTTATGTGTCTTTTGTTGGTTGGTCCACTGAACCTGCAAGATAGGAATCTGATATTTGCCTATTAATGAGTCATAAAAGTTTAACTATATTAAAAAGTTTGAATTTTTTATTATAGTTGACCAATTAGAAGAAGAGATGTGTGTTGTTATATGTATATACAAGTAGTCAAGTCCTATTCATTATTACAGCAACACAGTAATTGACATATGTCAGTCAAAATTTAAATCGGTTATCAGAAAAATTTAATATGTGTAAGAAAATGATTTAACTAAAAAAGATAATGCAAAAGACTCTTATGAACAATAATCTAACAGAAATATAATACAACAAATTACGTTGCATAATTTTATACATTAATATTCATAAGGGTCTACAACTCATCATATTTTCTTCTGATTTGTAAGTGTTCAAACTTTCATGGTTAAACATATAATATGGGTCATCAATAGCAATATGCAAACAATATTTTTTTTGTTAAATTACAACACAATTTTTTATATAAGATATTAGCCTATAACTTGCAAGTAAAGGGTTGAGGGAAACAAAATACAGAAAATCGGCTCTGATAAAAGAAAAAAAAGTGAAAAATATAAATAAAAAAACAAATTTTAAGACGAATCAAAAGTCAGATTTCAGCCCATTTAATTTATAGATAATCCAATAGAATCTACTAAATCTAGTGTTCAAGACCCGAATGGTTGAGAAACTAGAGAACGTAAGTTGTATGTAACACAACTACACATAACATTAATATTATCTTTTCCTGTAAAGATATCAATTTTCATCGACTACATAAACTGTCATCATAAAAATTGTCTTCAACAAGCAAATTTACAATAAGTGAAACAAACGTAATCACAAAACTACAAATCAGTTAGCAGTGTGCAGATATTTTTTTTATCTACGTGATTTATTATTCCAAAAATCGAAATCGCCACAACAACAGTTTTTTGCGGTGTCTAAAAAATTTCTCTGTTTTTCAACACATGAAAGACAAAGTAACAGTCAAAATCCATCGCCGTGTTTGGCGCGATAACACAGTTGATAAGGATCTAAATTGAAAATAAATTACAATCAAATGAGTATTTTAAAAGCTGAAAATATAAAAATAAAAGATTAGTTCTACCAATGAATCACATATCTAATCAGAGCCGGATCTGGAGATAGCATTAGTTTTTAGTCCTCTTTTCTAAGATTATATATAAAATTTTTGGCCCCTAAATCGTAAAAAGAAAAATTATTAATATTTTTTTTAAAATTATTTATAGTCCCCAAATTCTATAATTCCATCACTATCAAACATCCCAAAAAAAAAAAAAAATAGCAGGACCACAGATAAAGGCAATTAGTCTAAGCCTAATACCAAACATTCCAAGCTGGTTGTAATTAATGTTACACAAAACAGAGATTTTATGATGTATATGGTTCTTAATTTTAAAAGAAGACGTGATCCAATGACGCACATAGTAGTTGACCTTTGATTGAATAAAATGCCACAAAGGCAGAGTGAAAAAAAAAAATTGCTGATAACAAATAAAATACATAGCTCGTTTAACACTCCCACACAAAACAAAATAATAAATTAAGTAAATCGTTTAGCTTAAAAATCCAAGAATTCAAGATTCCTAAATCTCTCAATCGGCAAGAAATGAAGAAAGACGAGGAAGGATTTTCACTTGTAGAAAATTACGTTTGCGATTCCGTCGACCACCGTGGAAGTCCCGCCGGGAAATCTTCCACCGGCGGATGGAGATCCGCCTGGTTTATTATAGGTGAAGAATCGAATCGAATCGTTTTTGATTTCTTCGTAACTTAGCTCCTAAAACTCTCAGATTTCACTTGAAATCTTTTGTCAGGTGTGGAGGTAGGAGAGAGATTTGCTTACTTTGGGATTGCCTGTAATTTAATCACTTACCTCACCGGACCTCTCGGTCAATCGACGGCGACCGCCGCCGTGAACGTGAACACTTGGTCGGGAACCGCCTCAATACTTCCTATTTTAGGAGCTTTCGTAGCAGACGCTTATCTCGGTCGTTACCGTACAATTCTTGCAGCTTCCCTCATCTACATACTGGTTTAGTACCTTCTTCTTCTTCTTTCTCCTCTCAAAATCAAGATTTTGGTAAACCGGATAAAACCGGGGTTGAGCTGAATTTTGGAGAGATTTGTTATTACAGGGACTAGGACTATTGACCTTATCCGCTTCCTTAATCCTAACGGGATTGTCTGAGCAACGTAACGATGCTTCCGCTAAACCGTCTTTTTGGGTGAATATATTATTCTTCTGCTCTCTGTATTTGGTGGCGATCGGACAAGGTGGACACAAGCCGTGTGTTCAAGCGTTTGGTGCGGACCAGTTTGACTCGGAAGATCCAAAGGAGGTAATATCGAGAGGGTCGTTTTTTAATTGGTGGTTCTTGAGTTTATCTGCTGGAATCAGTTTATCGATTATAGTGGTTGCGTACGTGCAAGAAAATGTCAATTGGGCGTTTGGGTTTGGGATCCCTTGTTTGTTCATGGTTATGGCTCTTGTTATCTTCTTGCTCGGGAGAAAAATCTATCGATACCCAAAAGGAAACAGTGAGAAGAATAGTAACGCTTTTGCGAGAATCGGTAGAGTTTTCGTCGCGGCGTTCAAGAACCGGAAACTTAGCTTAGAACATTCCGGTTTGGGTCAAGGTCTATTGGAGGATGGTTCGTCCGAGACAAGTAACGGTCGGCTAGAGTAAGTCACATGAATCCCAAGGTTTTTTGTAATCATTCTGAGTTTTGGTGTAGCGTAATTTGAATGTTAATTTTCATTATCTTGTGTGACAAGTTACCTAACTTGAATGTAAAAGTTCTTAATCTTGTGTGACAAGTTTCCTAGCAAAAGCGATGATCTTGGGAGAAGAAGGTGCAGAGCCATGTAGTGGTAGGGACGTGGAAGAAGCGAAAGCTCTGGTAAGGCTTATTCCAATATGGATAATATCGGTGGTGAGTAATATTCCGTACGCACAACACATAACTTTCTTCACCAAGCAAGGTGTTACGGTGGACAGAAAAATCTTACCAGGCTTGGAAATCCCTCCGGCTTCTTTACTGTCATTCATCGGTGTATCGATTCTCATCTCGGTCCCGGTCTATGAGCATGTGTTTCTACCGTTAGCTAGAATGATAACCAAAAAGCCTTTTGGGATCACAATGCTCCAGAGAATAGGAGTTGGAATGGTGCTTTCGAGCTTCAATATGGTGCTCGCAGCATTGGTTGAAACCAAACGGCTTCACATCGCTAGGGAACATGGGCTCTTGGACAAGCCGGACGTGACCGTTCCAATGTCGATATGGTGGTTCGTTCCACAGTATTTGCTGCTCGGGATGATCGATGTGTTCTCTCTAGTGGGAACTCAAGAGTTCTTCTATGACCAAGTCCCAACGGAGCTAAGGAGCATTGGTCTTGCGCTCTCTTTGAGTGCGATGGGTCTTTCAAGCTTCTTGAGCGGTTTGCTCATCACTGTGATTGAATGGGCTACGGGAAGAGACAACGGGGACAGCTGGTTCAACACTAACTTGAACAGAGCCCATGTCGATTACTTTTACTGGTTGCTCGCTGCTTTCACCGCCATTGCTTTCATTGCGTTCTTGTTCATCTCCAAGTTGTATGTGTATCGTCGAGCAGACCAAGTATAAGAATTTACAAAACAAATTTTGTTGACTTTGCATATCATATTTGTTGTTCTAACTTGTAAGTTAACGTGTTTATAATTTTTATATATATATATATATATATATATATCTTCGTGGTTCAAACTTCTAAGTTAACGTATTTATAATTTAACTTATCTTTGTTTTTTTTTTGGCAAGTGTAAATAACACGCTCGGTTTTGTTTATTGTTATTAGGTAATGGATAAATACATTTCTCAAACAAACAAAAAAACTCCCACATTTTGGAGACTACTAATGTAGTTATTACAAGGCAGAGGCAAAAGCAGCTCATGAGAATTATATGGTCGTTTGAAAAAGCCGGAACCATGTAGAGAGCAAATTTTTCGAGGTTTGAGAGATCTCAATGGTGGAGCCGTGGAGTCGACTCAAGCTTAGCTCGGTTTTGTTAAAATAAAGAGATAGAATTTGGCAAGTTAAATCTGAGGTAGAGGTGCCTATAGAAACATATTTGTCGTCATTGCATGGGTTTGGATTGGATAGCTTTTATTGCTTGGTGTCACAACCCCAAGTGGTCCATTAATTGGTTTTAACGAAAGATCCCATAACCATCTTTAATTGTGTGTTTGTTTGAATTGTGTAGTTTGCCAAACAAGTCTTATCCTCCTTGAAAGAGATGCAGAATGAGCCCATCTGAATTGATGATTTCGAAATCGGACTACCAACAAATTGATCACATATTTTAAAAACTCAATCATTACTCCCCATGGGCCAACTTTGGATCTTGGCGGAAAGAACATGTTACATGTATATATGCCAAAATCAACGAGTGATAGCACAAGGGTTTAGGATATAGAGCTCAGTGCGTAAATTTTACTAAGGCTCCGGATTCGATTCCTCTAGCGAACAACTGAGCTCCGCATGGACTACTTCGTATCTCTGACTTCGACTTGAGATTAAAGAGTGGTTGCCTTGTATTGTATAAAGGAGGGGTTTGTTCTTCCCCGGATTAGTCAACCTTGAGGCCGGAAACTAACTAATGTTAATAAATAAATAAAATAGCAGAAAGCCATGTATATGCCATCTATGATCAATGATGTATCCGAAAGTAAATTGCATTAGAAGTGACCGAAAAATATTATCTATAACCCTACTTCATTTCTTCTCCAACCCTACTCCATTTTTACCTTTTTTTCTCCAAATATAGAGTAACCCCATTTTCAACTCCATTTTGCAGGTAAACTTTTTTATTTACAAGATAGTCCTTTACTTTTCATTAATTATTAAAACTAGATTTTTTATTTATAATTTAATCCTTTATATTATATATATTTAGTTTAAAATTAAAGATAAATAGATTTAAAATTTGAGAATAGAAAATAAAAAATATAAAAAGATTAACTGAAACTAGTAATAACATAAAATTAAAAATACATAAGAAATACATAAAATTGAAATGTACTTTGTTTTATTATTTTAAATGGTGTGTAGTATTATTTGTATATTATAATTGTTGAATTTAGAATAACATTATAATTTATAGAAGTTTTAACTAAAAAAACAAATGAGTTTATTTGTAATTTTTATAAATAAAGTGCATTATTAGTAATTAACAATAAAATAAAAATGAAAAATATATTTAAAAAATTATTTTTAAAGTTGAAAATGGAAGAATACATTGAATAGAAATTCAACTCCATTTGGAAGTTCCTCCATTTTAGAAATAAAAACGGAGGAATACATTAGAGATACGATAAAGTGCATTTTTGTGTGAAGCTTCATCAGTCGATTAAAGAGCGTCGATAATATCCATGTTCTAAAGAAATGGCCCCACGTATTAGTCCTTTAAATTTCGTAGAGTAGAGGCGGTACGAAGTGGTTGAGAATCTGGGGCATGCAGTAGCACACGTTACACGTTAAGCTACTACATAAAATTTATAAGAAAATAAAGACTTTCTCTTCATCTAAAAGTCTTTATCTAATAATTTTTCAAAGATGATACAAATTATGTATGTGTATACAGATAAGAAATCCATAACAAACGGTACGGACCACAAAATACGGATCAATCAGCGGGTAGACACAATATGAAGGTCATCTTAATTTACGCATGTAAGCTTCTAACCAGTCAAAATCATCACAACACAAAATTTCTCATAATCTGAAGCTTTTGTGATGGTTTGATTCTCTTACACATATCAAAGACAAATTACGAATAAAACATTGTGAATTCATTTTTGTGCATGGGGGCAGTGACACAGCTAATAAGGTTCTGGTTGTATGTTATGTTTTAAATAGAAATAAAGCATAATAGATTGATTCTGCAAATGGACAAATATTAGTGGTCTTTTTCACCGATCCATCAATCAACTTTAAAAACGTATTAGACTAGGACCAGAGACAAAAGCTAACCAATCAAGTCCGTCCACTCCCACATCGTTTTTTAGTTTTGACGTAAACTTTATAATTGTTGTCATTCACGTGGAAAATATATTACCTTGTGAAATTATGGTGTTTGTGAAATTATGCATCCTGACACATCAGGACTTGTGAAATTCCACCATTTAAAAAAAAAAAAATTCCACCATTTATAATGACAAATGATTTCAACAAAAAAAATGGAATTAAAATCATGAAAAAAACTAAATTTTGAATTCACCAACTGAATTAACACTTGCTTTTAGAGGTGCTTACACCTAGAATTAATGACACAAACTAATTTGTAATATACCTTCAATTTATTTTCAAAATAAAAACAAAATAGAGCGTGTATGCATGGATCTTGATTTTAACCAAAGTCATGACCCAATAACCACATATTAACTAATAGTTGGCTTTTGATTGATATAAAATGACAAACAAAAAAAACACTGCTATAATATAACCGCATATTACGTAGTTGATTTAGATAAATCAAGTATTAAAGATGATTAAAGTATAGCTCATGACACATTCGTCCATTAAAAGAATCATAAATAATATGGTCTGTAGATTGGTATATCACCAGATTGGTAGTTGACAAAAAAAAAGGAAGATTGGTAGATATAATAAGTTCGTTGACAATTAGGTCGTAGATCAGGCTCATAACATAAATCGAAAAAAGCCAAATATGATAAATATAACGAAAAATAGCATGATTGATTAAATCGTGTTCAATACTTGCGCATGAGGAACAGAGTCATATAGCTTAAATATAAAATCCAGCTTCCTCATCGTCATTCAAAGAGATATTTCTAATTTCTGTCGCGACGAGAAATGGCAATACCAGAAGAAGAATTTACACTTCTTGAAGATTCCGTGAGTGACTCCGTCGACCACCGTGGAATACCCGCCGGTAAATCTTCCACCGGCGGATGGAGATCCGCTTGGTATATCATAGGTGAAGAAAACATTACCAAAAAAAGAAAAATCGAACCGTGACGTAAATGAGCTTCGAATTTCCTAATTTCAAGATCTTCTTCTTGTTTTCTTGAAACGTTTTGTCAGGTGTGGAGGTAGGAGAGAGATTTGCTTACTTTGGAATTGCCTCCAACTTAATAACGTACCTCACCGGACCTCTCGGACAATCGACGGCAACCGCCGCCGTGAACGTGAACACGTGGTCAGGAACCGCCTCGATGCTTCCTGTTTTAGGAGCTTTTGTAGCAGACGCTTATCTCGGTCGTTACCTCACCATTGTTGTAGCTTCTCTCATCTACATTTTCGTACGTTTCATTTTCCAACTCCAAATTCTATTTAGATTTTTAGAAATATTCCAAAAATATTGGATTAGTGACTTAACACGTTTGATTAAATTAATTTTAAATTAAAAATCTGATTTCAGAATAACTTTGAATAGGTTTGGAAATGTTACATCTAAGTTGAAAAAATCTTGGCGATGATATTTTTGTTCTTTAAAAAATCAGAATCAGTTAAAAATACAAAACGGATTATTATATATTATTATTGCAGGGACTAGGACTATTGACTTTATCGGCTTCCTTAATCCTAACGGGATTATCTGAGCTACGTAACGATGCTTCTGCTAGACCGTCTTTTTGGGTGAATATATTATTCTTCTGCTCTTTGTATTTGGTGGCGATCGGACAAGGTGGACACAAGCCATGTGTTCAAGCGTTTGGTGCGGACCAGTTTGACTCGGCAGATTCTAAAGAGAGAATATCTAGAGGATCGTTTTTCAATTGGTGGTTCTTGAGTTTATCTGCCGGAATCACTTTATCGATCGTTGTTGTGGTTTACGTTCAAGACAATGTTAATTGGGCGCTTGGGTTTGGGATCCCTTGTTTGTTCATGGTTATGGCTTTTGCTCTCTTCTTGCTCGGAAGAAAAACTTACAGATACCCAAAAGGAAATCACAAGGAGAAGAACGCTTTTGCAAGAATCGGTAGAGTTTTCGTCGCAGCGTACAAGAACCGGAAACTGAATTTAGCACATTCTGGTTTGGGACAATATCAACTGGAGGATGGTTCGTCTCAAAAATGTAAAGGTTGGCTTGAGTAAGTTGCGTATACATACCTAAAACTCTTGAATCTTCTGATATTCCGGTTTGGACCTTGTACCTAATTTGAGTGTAATAAAATGTCTCTTTACATTGACTTCAGGTTCCTAAGGAAAGCGTTGTTATCAGGAGAAGGAGGTGCAGAGCCATGTAATAGTAGGGACGTGGAAGATGCGATGGCTTTGGTAAGGCTTATACCGATATGGATCACATCGGTTATAAGCACGATTCCATACGCTCAATACGCTACTTTCTTTACCAAACAAGGCGTTACTGTGGACCGGAAAATCTTGCCCGGTTTAGAAATCCCTCCGGCTTCTTTTCAGTCACTTATCGGCGTGTCGATTCTCATCTCAGTTCCGACTTACGAGCATGTTTTCCTTCCTTTAGCTAGAATGATCACCAAAAAGCCTTTTGGCATCACAATGCTCCAGAGAATTGGAGCCGGGATGGTGCTCTCCAGCTTCAATATGGTGATTGCTGCGTTGGTAGAAATGAAACGGCTCGAGACGGCTAAGGAACATGGGCTTGTGGATAGACCGGATGCAACCATCCCAATGTCTATATGGTGGTTCGTTCCTCAGTATTTGCTACTTGGGATGATCGATGTGTTCTCATTAGTGGGTACACAAGAATTCTTCTACGACCAAGTCCCAACCGAGCTGAGGAGTATTGGTCTCGCGCTTTCTTTGAGTGCGATGGGTCTTTCTAGCTTCTTGAGTGGTTTTCTTATCACAGTGATTAATTGGGCTACAGGAAAAGATGGCGGCGATAGCTGGTTCAACACTAACCTGAACCGAGCACATGTCGATTACTTTTACTGGTTGCTAGCAGGTTTCACCGCCATTGGGTTCTTTGCGTTTTTGTTCTTCTCCAGGCTGTATGTGTATCGCCGGGTAGATTAAGTCCAAGAATGAAAAAGGCTATTTGTTAGTTGTTCTCCAGGCGTTTTTGTTTCGAATCATATTAGACTATTAGTTGTTCATAATGTAATTGGAAAAAGTCAACTATTCTTTCCTAACACACCCTGGATCATGGAATGACTTAATACCAAACATGAAAAACTATACATATTGGTTTGACGAAAGTGTATCTAAAACTTACACCCTGGATCATGACAAGATTTTGTACCAAACATGAAAAGCTATACATAGGCAAGTGACTGGAACGTGCATTACAAGCTATCTGAGTAAATGTACATCTATTAACATCAAACCTTAAGGATCCCTAGAGGGCCACCTATAAGACTTAACTCCATCATCAATCGACATGAGATAGTATTTATTGGTGTGATGAAAGTATATCTTAAATTGAGAGAGAGAGAGAGGGAGAGAGAGAGAGAGAGGACCTGCGACACTTACACCAGAGATATAGGATTAAAGGGCGTTGAGCCTTTTAGAGACATAGGCCTTTGCAAAATACAAGTAGGAGGCTAAGCCAATGAAGCTGAAACAAGCAAGTAGCCAGTAAAAGTAATCCAGATGAGCCTGGTTCAGGTTGTTTGCAAACCAACTCACTTGACCAGATTGGCTCGTCGCTTTCTCAATGACTGATATCATGAAACTGCTGAGAAAGCTACCAATACCGAATATGCTTAAATACAGAGCCAATCCCACGCTCCTCAGCTCGCTCGGGACCTGGTCGTAGAAGAACTCTTGAAGACCCACCATCGTAAAAACATCCGAGACACCGAAGAGAACATACTGAGGAACTAACCACCACACACTCATTGGAACCGTAGCGTCTGGCGAATCGACGAGCCCGTAATCCGCAGCGGTTTTAAGCCTTTTCATCTCCACTAAAGCTGCTATTACCATAGCAAGGAACGAGAGGAATAAGCCTGTACCGATTCTCTGAAGCATCGTGATTCCGCCTGGCTTATGTGTATATGATCTTGCGATTGGGATGAGTACGCGGTCATACAAGGGGAGGAAGATGACTATAGAGAGGCTGATGAAGGACTGGAGGGTAGCCGGAGAGATCTTGTAACCGGGTGTGATTGATCTCTCCATTGTGGCTCCTTGTTTGGTGAAGAAAGTTGGAGACTGCGCAAACACGACCGCATAAACCAAGCAAGTTAACCATATTGGAGCTAGCCGGAGCAATGATTTTGCTTCTTCAAGTTCATCTATACTACAAGAACCATTCTTTGCCACCAGAGCTTTGTTCAGAAAACTGCAGTTGTAAAAAGAACCAAGATATTACTACTTACTATACGGCTTTTTTGTTTTTTTTTAACAACTACGCAGTAACAACAAAAATCAAAGGCGATGAGAAGGTTTCTTACCTAAATTGATGCGAGATTTTGTGAGACATTAGACCAAGGCTTTCTTCTGCATCAGTTACAGCTGAAGCTGATACATTCCAGTTCTTAGCAGCTGCTACATAAACAATTCCAATCCTCGCAAAAGGGCTTTGATCTTCTCTTCGAATGCTGAAGAAGCGGTAAGTGCTTGTTCCAAGCAAGAAAATAATCAAAGCAATTACCATAGCAATGCATGGAATACCAAAGCCTAGAACCCAACTGAGATTGTCTTGGATGTAATTCAAGATCCATAGAGTGACTAAGGTGCCAAAGCACATGCCAAAATACCACCAATTGAAAAAGGAACTCTTTGCTTTGCACTCTTCAGGGTCCTTTTCATCAAACTGATCCGCTCCAAAAGCCTGAGCACACGGTTTGTGCCCGCCTTGGGCTAAGGCCACTAGATACAGGGCACTAAAGAATGTAATCACTTGAAATCGGGGAGAGCACGACGTGAGTGGATTGGTAACTTTGCAGTCTGAAGGAATCATGGCAGATAAAGTTAGTAAACCAAGCCCCTGTTGTTCATCAAATCACTATACATCAGACTCATTCTAGAGTTGATAAACAAGAAGAACCCAGCAAGTTATCCAAATGGTAGACAATATTACAGCATATAAATCCACCAATACACTCCATTATATGAATCAGAATCAAAAGGCTATGCTGGTTGTATGACTCAAGAAAAGCAACTGATTACTGATTCTGAACAATAAGTGAAACTGTAGAGTAAAGATAAACTTCCTTTTGACCAGGGCCGAATTTCGTGGCGAAACAAGCAGAAGAAGAGTTCGAGAAAGCTTCGTACCAATATATAGAGAGCCGAGGCGGCGAGGATTGTTCGGAAACGACCTAGAAAAGAGTCTGCGACGAAAGCACCAAGGAGCGGAAGCAACGACGCCGTTCCATACCAGGCGTTGACGTTGGCCGCAGCAGCCGCCGTCGACTGCCCCAGTGGTCCCGTCAAATAGGTTATCAGATTCGATGAAATCCCGTAGTAAGCGAACCGCTCAGCCACCTCCACGCCTGCCGTCGCAAAGCAAAGCCAGCCATTTATAAGCCGGCGAAGTGAAAAAGGAGAACTCTAGAGTACAAAATTAGCGGGAAAATCGGTAACAATGAAGGATATCTCAGGTAATACCGATGATGAATCCGGCGGATCTCCAGCCCCCAGAGGAAGATCTGATGGCCGGTTTGCTTCTGTAGTCAACGGATCCGTCAACGGTTTTAGCAAGAAGCGGAGTTCCGGCTTCGTCATCAGCGCCGGCGATCGCCATTTCGGTTGTTGGTTTCTCCGAACGAGGAAGTAAATAAATGAAAAATATCTAAAAAGTCTTTGAATCAATCGACCATTTTTGTTTTTTTTAATGCTAAAACCTGTGTGGCTGTGTGGAAAGAAAAAGTTTGTTAGCTTCAGAGGCAAACATTTTTGCTTTTTTGTTTTTTTTTGTTTTTTGGTTTCGTCTTCTTCTCCAAGAATTTCCAGTGACGACTTATTTTCATCATATATAAACAAAATTGGGCCCGAGTCGCAGATTTACTTCGTCTATCTTTTTAAAACCTACATTTTCAAATGTTGTAAGAAAAATTGTACTAAACAAATACATTTTTATTTTGATGAAAAAAAAGGAGAAAAGTGTCAAAATTGTAAGAAAAAGTGTTATTTTGCTTTTATAAAGGATTTAAATAAATTTATCTTTTTTTTTTCCTTCTTTCTATCATTTTACCAATAAGTTACTTCTATTATATTTCAAAACAATCTTTATTACAAAAAAAATAGTACTTATATCATTTTTAATTTCTCTAACTTTTTCAACAACAGCAACAACAACTTAGCAGTTCTTATGTACCAGCAAATGATCAAGGTCTATACAATCAGACAGTAAGGAATTCATTTCAAGAGCCGAATGTTCCTACAATGGTACAATAGAACATTTTATACTTTCACCTTTTAATCAATCTTCAATCTCAGTTATGCTATCTCTAAACCAAATATTTAGGTTCAAATGCAGCAGCAGCAGCAGCAACAACAACAACAACAGCATAATTATCTTTACTTCTATTTAAGTGATTCAGGGACCCTTTGTTACACAATCAAAACGAAAGGTATAACAATTGGAATCACAATACGGTTACCAATCCAAATAATCCTACTCACATAGTGTCCAACGATTCCATCCTAAATTGGTATTATAACTCAAATGCAACATTTTTTTATACTAATAACATTTAAGTAAGAAATTTTAATTAAAAAAACCTTCTCTTTATTTTTTTATTTTTTTTGAAAAATAGGACACCAAACTATATAATCTGGCTCATACCAAAGTGTCCCATTTGCTACGTCTTCAGATATGTACGGTCAGCAACCACCGCTGCCATCGTTATTAGATGACTTCGAAGACGAACTTTTAGCCTCAATGATGGTTAATGACTTAATGCTCTAGCTAGGTAAGATCACCTTTTCCCAAATATATTAGAAAAAAAAAATCGAGGAATTTATAATATAAAATCAATTGATTTTTTATTAAATTTCACTTACATTTTTTATTCTCCAATTTGCTTCTCATACAAAATAAAACAAATACAAATCAAGCTATACGCAGCTTTAAAAGTTATATATTCCTCTCTCAACCTATATATATATATATATATGTGTTAAATTATTTTGCTAAACGTATCGGATTCTCGCATGACCATATCCTCTACAAAGTCTACCAGGGTATGAATTCTAACTCGAGCACTAATCCACAAGATAGTATATCTCGCATACCCAGACCTCAAATGCCTTCGCGCCCTATAAGCCAAGGTACCGAATCTAGACTAAGTGGATTTTCCACGAAAGATAAAATAAGCTTTTATACTCCAAAAGCTTATTTTATTTTGGACCAAAATGATTATATGTTGGCTTTTAAAACCAAAAATATTATGTTTAATCTCATTCAATAGGCATCAAGGTGGCATGCAAGGGTTGATTGATCAACCTTTTACAAGTGGTTTTGGACCCCCTTGCCTTGATACTCAGACACCTATACGTCCATTCATAAATTCAAACATACCTCTACGGGTACCAACATTTTTAATGCGATGAATTAATGAAAAACCGTTATTGTTCTACAGTTAATGTTACACAAGATAATCACTAACCATTACTAATGAGCTCCATATAGGAAACTGGAGGCCAGATCAATGGACAATCTTCTTTAACTCGTCATCTTACCAATATATGGCACACCAATAAACAACAGCGTAAATGTATTTTTATTTAGTATATTATTTTGCATTGATATCTTATATATGAATTACTATACATGCTCTGAAATTTTTATTTATAACATATATCTGACAGAAAAAACGTGGCCTACGAAGTAACCAAAGTCAATTTGAAGATGGAGAATCATCATCTTCTATTCAGCGAAGTGTACGTTTTTCCAAATCCACATTCTATTTTTTTTAAAAAAAGATATAAATCCACATTTTCATTAAAAGCATATATAGTAACAAATAATCAAATCGACAAATGTAATATGAGTTAATTAAGAAAATATTTTTTAAATTTATAACAATATGAGTTAATTGAAAAATGCAGAGGATCATCTTGCCAGCAAAAAATGATGTTTCAGCTGCTAATCTTCGTGAAGAAAGGTTTTTGACTTTTTTCATCTATTACTTTATATGTTTTATATGTTTGAATGTCTGATATTCGCATATAAGCATTTATTAGTCTTTATAAATGGAAACATAACTTTTATGATTATAAACGATACAATCTTGTTTTTTCTTCGACTCAAAGTACGGCTTAATCCTCACTCATTTGAGAAGATTTGATGATATAAGGTAATTGATTCTTAGATGGTGATGACATACATACTAGCGACGTAACTAACGAGAGAGACTGTTGAATTAACGTGCAGATACGTGAATGATGTATTATGCTATTTGTGTTGATTTGCTATCTAATAATATATTTAGCATGCCAATTCCTAATTAATGATTATTGTTGACAGCTTTTTTTTAATAAATAAGTGTATACTTTTCTAAACTAAAAAGTGTATACTTTTGATTTAACTAATTCTTAAGAATTTAACTCGTGTTACTTTTTATTTCAAGTTACCATATAAATTATACGATTCAATATATGAATCCTTCGGCTATTGTATTGATCCTCACTAAAAATTTCGGAATTATAAAAGAAGCGATAGTTAAAAGTTAAGATTTTTTTTAGAGTTTAGTGATAAATTTATGACTATTGTGAGTTTTATACAAATTATGAATCTGAACAAAATTTAAGAACGAAATACAACATTGTAATCTTTCACGGTTTGTTCCTCTTAATCTACAGAGCAATGATCAAACTTAATCAAGCCTTGAGAAGTGAGATGATTTCAGTGGCAGTAAAGTATCAGATTGGAGGCACAACTAGCTATATACTATAAGTATTATGTAATTTTGTTCCTTTTTTTTTGAATTTTTTGTTCGACCGTGCATTTTATTGCCCTTTGTTCAGAAAAAAAAAAGACAATGCATTTTATCTTATTTATATACTAATAAATTTGGAGGTTGGAAGTCTCTCCAATACACTAAATTAGTTTGTTTAACGAATTCTAGAGGTGCTCACAAACTTTTTTTGTAGTTCTTTATGTTTCCTCAACCTCATCAAGATAAGTTCCTAAATTGGATAAAAGTACATGTCTTCATGTCACGACTCACGAGTCGTTGCAGTCAAATCAGAGAAACTCTGAAAACATTTTCGCTCAAAACTTTGTTTTTCATTTTTTTTTACCACACGAACTAATGGCATGCTACTTTTCCAATTATCTTCTCTTTTGTGAAATTAGGTCATAGATCAAACTCTGTGATTAGTTGAATAGGTCAATATGGGGAAAGTTGGAAAGACGAAAACAAGCAAGTATAAACTTTTTTTATCACTAAATGAAAAATCCCACGTCAACTGAAGTAGTACCTGGCCATCAATAATTTGTGAAGACTATCTTCGAATTATTTATTTAAAAATCAAAAGAAATGAACACAGCTAAATCCAATATTTTTTCTAGTGGCCGCAACAACAGCAATGACAAACCAACCAAACAGCTTCGACTTTCTTTTGCTTTTGACAAATTAAATTAAAGCTAACTATGAATGGATAATTCTTGGATCCTGCGCGATTATACTAACCTAACTTGTTAATTTAATACTTTTTGGTTATGTATCGAAATCGACTCACATAATTGAAACATGTATTTATTCGAATGATCACATTAGTAAAAAGTCTTATTTTGGAATGTATTTCAACCAGTTAAATTTCTAGTTTAATAAGTGTTGAGGGAGTTGTTCGCGCACATATGTTCTACTCTCTAGTGGTAGTTTGGACCTTAGATATTGTCTCTGTTGGTTTAATTTTCATTAGGAATTAAAATCATACGCTTTAGAAATTATGAGTCGGGACCGTATATGTTATCGACTGGTTGTGGTGTTTAGTTCTAGCAAATTACGTTGAACCATGTTTGAGGCCAGCTGAGGTCAGGTTGGCTCACACCTGAGATTAGTCATACAACGTAAAGTCGGTTATAAATGAACTATATTCTACTAGTCCGATGTCCTTATCACCCAAAATTATAAAAAGGGTTGAGTGAGTTTAACGAATATTAATATATTTTAAAACTTTACTAATTAACATACGTTTCAAATTTAAGGTCAGCAGTCAAAATTTGTTTCATTATGGTTTTCTCGGTCAATAATCCGTTTTGCTCATTTCGTATAATTCACTTCGCTTGTAATTTGCTTCGGTGTTGCCATTTGGAACATGAAATTCACTTAATAATATTCCTTTTAATTAATTGCATATGAAATGTTTTGTTAATATAATTGTCCCATATGAAGAGTTGTAACGCTGAGGTGTGTGTGGTATACTGGTGTAGGCCTACATGAAGCAGTGCCTACATGACGCAGTCTGTAGCATCTTGACAGCTCCAGAATCTTGGAATTTCCCTGGTAATATCAAATTTTAACTAATATTTAATTTCTACAGATAAATAACAATTAGTTTTTATTTTAAGATTAGAACGCACCAAAATATGGGTCCAAAATTTTATATAACGAATAAAGAAATCATAAGACACTTTCTTTACGTGCGAGGCAGTCTGTAGATGTTTTATCTATGTGTCATCCTCCCATTTCATGATTTATTTTTAAAAAATTTTATAAATACCAAATGAATGAATATTAGTTTTGTTTTGCAGGATAATGAATATTAATTAGTAGCTACGATTAGGAAGAATAAAATTGTGTTCCAATTAGTCGTTGACATGTAATTCTTCTGTAGTTGGATTTGATATTATATAACGATTTCATGATTTGAATCATGACTGTATATAAATACAAGGTTTCTAGAAAGCGTCAGCGTTGCGACTTGCGAAACTTGTGAAAAACATTCTGGTACTTTTTCAATAAAGACATGAACAATTACAGACTTTCAGATTGGCCACACCCTTGTTACCAAAAAAAAAAAAGATTGGCCACCCTAGTTGGATACATTTTGTTATGTTAAAAATCAAAAACTCTTGCATGGCTACCTAGAAGTTAAATTTAAACTCTTACAAAATTATGTGTTAGAACTTACAAATAACTCTTAACTGAACTCCTACAAATTTAACTTTATAGACTTCTAACTACAAATATAAATAAACGAAATGACAACATAGTTAAGTACGAAAATTAAAAATTCTTGCTAGATCATAGATATTATTAAGACAAGAATAAAATTGTAGTTGGAACGATTCAAACTTTTTTTGTTTAGTTCCAAACGTATAAGATATCAACACATATTTAACACTCAGGTGATGATAACATGGTGTCATGATTTGACAAAACTACTTTTAATTAATTTATTGAAAACCCGATTAGCTTTTCTAACACATAGTACATACTATATTTTAACATACTTTTTTCCTCAAACAAAACCAACCATATAATTATCGTTCTATGTCCTTTAATACTTTGTCTAACACATTCAACTTTGTAAGAGTTTATATACTATGAAAGCATGACTTTTGGTATTATGTGCGGATGTGCCTTATAATATATATATATATATATATATATATATATATTTATGCAGTCTATACAAATAACGTTTTAAATTCACCTGAGTTTTTTTTTAGAAAACAGAGTAAAATGAATGAAGCATTCATGAACATTTATGCAAGACTTGGAAAAGAATCAAAAACAAATTATCGTGAGTAAATAACGTGATACATATACAATATCCTTCCATGATAAGAAAATCGAATCAAGAGAATTGAGTGTAACGAATCTAAATTTAAAAGGGAATATGATTAACTACCATTCCAAAAAAAAAAGTTGTTAATTTAGTTAAATTGTTTAAAATTGGGATGTCCGAGTTTTTTTTTTTTTTTTGGGAGAAGCAAAAGACGGCCGTTTGGAGCAAGAAAAAATTAGGACCCACTAAGAAAAGTATCTGAAAATTAGCTGTCGAACAGCTCTGAAACAGTCTGTTCCCTTTTTGCTCTCATAGAACATCTCCTCCATTTTCTCTCTTCCTTGATTTTTCTTTTATAAAAACCTCTGCTTTCTCCTCTCTCTTCCTCTCTCAAATTCTATCTCTCTCTCTCTCTCTGTCTCTCTCTCTCTCTCTCTCTTTAATCTCTCTGATCATCGAGAAATTCGAATCAGTCATGGCTCAAGAAGAGATACAGAAACCTGCTGCTTCTACCACTTCCCCTGTTCCGGCTAAGGAGGAAACTACGGCACCGGTTAAGGAGGAAACTACGGCGCCGGTTAAGGAGGTGTCGGCACCTGTTACTGCTGAGAAATCTGTGGCAGCGCCTGCTCCGGCAGCCACGGAGGAGAAGGTTGTGTCTGAGAAAGAAGCAACGGTACCGGTGTCGGAACCGGAGGTGGCTGCCGAGAAGGTGGAAGAGGTCGCGACAGGGAAGGAGGTCGTGCAAACGGAATCTTTTAAGGAGGAAGGCTATTTGGCTTCAGAATTGCCGGAAGCTGAGAAGACGGCGTTGGCGGAGTTTAAGGAGATGGTGAGGGAAGCTTTGAACAAGCGTGAATTCACCGCTCCACCTCCATCTCCGGCGAAAGAAGAGAAAGTTGAGGAGAAGAAAACAGAGGAAAAGAAGGAAGAGAAAACAGAGGAAGTAAAAACAGAGGAAAAATCTGTTGTGGCTGAGACCAAACCGGAGGAGAAATCTGCTGCTCCAACCGATGCAGAGACCAAGAAAGAAGAGAAATCCGCCGCTCCTGCTCCGGTAGAGACAACACCGGCTGCTCCGGTCGTCGCAGAGACCAAGAAGGAAGAGAAATCCGTCGCTCCTGCTCCGACAGAGACCAAACCGGAAGCCCCGGTCACCCCAGAGACCATGAAGGAAGAGAAACCGGCTCCGGTAGAGACCAAACCGGTTGCTCCAGTCGTGACAGAGACCAAGAATGAAGAGAAAGCAACCACCTCTGCGCCTGTAGAGACCAAACCGGCTGCTCCGGTCACCACCACCGAGGCAAAGAAGGAAGAAGAGAAAGAAGCAGTGGTAACAATCGAGAAGGCTTTCGCAGCTGATCAAGAAAACGCAACCAAAACCGTCGAAGCAATTCAAGAATCGATCGTCTCAATCACTCTTCCAGAGACAGCTGCGTCAATAGAGCCAGAAGAAATCTCAATCTGGGGAATTCCACTTCTCGAAGACGAAAGATCCGACGTGATCCTCCTCAAGTTCCTCCGAGCACGCGACTTCAAAGTCAAAGAAGCCTTCACGATGCTGAAAAACACCGTTCAGTGGCGCAAAGAAAACAACATCGACGAACTCGTCGGAGAAGATCTCGAAGGAAGCGAGTTCGAGAAGATGGTGTTCACTCACGGAGTTGACAAACAAGGTCACGTGGTGATCTACAGCTCGTACAGTGAGTTTCAGAACAAGGAGATGTTCTCAGACAAAGAGAAGCTCGACAAGTTCCTCAAATGGAGGATTCAGTTCCAAGAGAAGTGTGTGAGGTCTCTCGACTTTAGCCCCGAGGCTAAATCGTCGTTCGTGTTCGTTAGCGACTTCAGGAACGCTCCTGGACTCGGTAAGAGAGCATTGTGGCAGTTTATCAAACGAGCCGTTAAGCAATTCGAAGACAATTATCCAGAATTCGTCGCCAAAGAGGTAAAGGCATTTACTTACATTGATTATGATCACAATTAAAAACGTTAAAGTTTTAATCTTTATACGAAACTTTTGGGGGTATGTTTCAGCTTTTCATTAATGTCCCATGGTGGTACATTCCTTACTACAAAACCTTCGGGAGTATCATCACATCTCCGAGGACAAGGAGCAAAATGGTCCTTGCTGGTCCATCTAAATCCGCTGATACCATTTTCAAGTAAATTATGTTTCATTGAAACTTTGTACTAATATAAATTTAATGTTTCTCTTCACACATAAAAGCTTATATCCTCTGTTTTTGGATGGAACAGATATGTTGCTCCTGAAGTAGTTCCGGTTAAATACGGTGGACTAAGCAAAGAAAGTCCGTTCACCGTTGAAGATGGAGTCACCGAGGTCGTCGTTAAATCCTCAGCTAAACATACCATTGAATTGCCTGCTACCGAGGTATATATGATCTCGGTTGTTTAGTAACATTTAGTAACATTCATTTACATTTGTTTTTACATTTAGGCATTGGTTGTTTGTGTTTGTGTGTTACGTTTTGGGTTTAGTATATATTTTATTTCAAGATGAACCCACAACTTGTCATTTTAGGGAAATTTTCTTGAAAGATAATTAATGATGATTGTGTATATCTTGCTAGGCTTGCACGCTCTCGTGGGAGCTTAGGGTATTGGGCGTGGACGTGAGCTATGGAGCTCAATTTGAGCCAACCAACGAGGCAAGCTACACCGTGATCGTCTCTAAGAACCGGAAGATCGGTTTAACTGATGAACCTGTGATAACCGATTCTTTCAAGGCGAGTGAACCGGGAAAGATCGTGATCACGATTGATAACCAGACCTTTAAGAAGAAGAAGCTGCTCTATAGGTTCAAAACCCAAGGATAAGATTATGTGCCCGATCTTTGAAAGAAGATAAAGAAAAATGGTTATTTTGTTATTTGGAGGTGGGGAATTTTAATCAATTTAATTTAGTATTTTTTTTTATTTATGTAATTTTTGAAACCTTCAAAAGGGGATTGTGTTTTGTCGATGGTTTTGATTTGTTTTGGTGATGGGATTCTCCTCTATTGATGATTCTAATATATACAAATGTTTGTGTGCCGAGATGTGACTACCATTCCAAAAAATATTTGGTACATTACTTGACATTTTGAATAAATTTGAACTTATATTTTGTCTTTTCATGTTCAAGAATCGATTCCAATCAGAGTTACGATTTTGATTATTATATATATATATTTTTTTTCATTCCATTTCTAATTTTCTAAGCTAAGGCAACTCTTCTAAGTGAGTTGAACTCTTCATATAAAATAACATATAGTATTGTATTTTTCATATCATGATATTGTCTTGAGTCTTGACATTTTCAAAATCATGCCTGCTTCATTGACACAAAAAGAGGAAACGGTCTACATGCTGCGATGTCTCCACCGCTCCGGCCTCCAATTATATTGCTCCTATCAAATAGATGAATACCCTTCAACATATTATCCGCACAAGATTTGAGGTTAAAGTGGCCTACCAGCTTAAGAAACTTTATTGAGTGATGGCGGATAATAATCCGATGGTAGAATGTTCCAGCATTAGCTAATTTGGGTATTGAAAAATCTTCAAATGAACTTGATACAACCGAGTATCTTCATCGCTTTAACGTTTGGTTTAAGGATATTCTCGTCAAGACTTTGGAATAGTAGTTGACTATAAATAACTATCCATACCCTAATAGTAATACTGTAATATGGATTTCTTAAAAAAAACATTTTCAAATGATAGTATTTTATTCCGCGGAATATGAAATTAATTGGCTCTCGATATATATTTTCGGGGAAAGAAGATTCAACTGCTGCGTTAGTCTCACCTCACCACTAAATGCCAAAGATAGTTAAAAAAGAACCAATACTGAAAACTCAGGATCTTATGTTGAATTCCATTCTCACATAATAACATAATTTATGTCACCTCTAAGTCACACAAACCACCTAAATTATTCCACTTGGAGGCTGAAAGCTGACCCAACATACAAACAAACAAACAGTATCCAATGAAAAAGCCTGCCTTAAAGTTACAAACAGTTTGGAATGATTACATACATATGTATACAATTTTGGTGTAAAGAATATTAAGAACTGGACTAGCAATAATGATATCTGGTGCATAGGGAGGGGACATGCATGGACCAACACAACAACAACACATAACGTACACACGACCATTACCGTGAGAGAAAAATGAAATGCCACACATTTTTCTCAAACAAAAACTGTCAAAATAATCAACCTAAATCTGAGTTTTACCTCGTAATAAAAAGGAAATTAACTTTTACCCATATAATAACAGTTTGCATACAATTCTTTTAAGGTAATAATAATTTAGATTCAAATCATCAGTGTCCGAATTCATGCTAATATCCGAAACGGACATCCTTTTTCGGCCCTATTTAACATGAGGCCCAATAATTCGACCCAAATTTCTTCGCTTGCACAAAAACAAACCCTTTTGACTCATTGAGATCGAAATTAGGCGAAAAGTGAATTGCGGAAGAACAATAAGAAGGAAATTTCTGAGAAATCGAAATCGGAAAGTATTGGAGTCACGAAATGGAGAAGAAGAGTAATAGCGAGTCCGATGTCAACGCCAAATGGGACACCTGTCTCGATCTCACTGCCCGTCGTGTCGTCTACTCTTCCCTCGGCGGCGCATTCGCCGGTCTTCTCTTCTTCAGTTCGGTGTTTTCAATACCCTCTCCTCTTTACTTATGGTTTTAATTGCGTTCACTTACACATCGTTTGATTACAAATTAAGTTTCTGGAGATCATAATCGAATAGAGTTCTGATTCAAATAATCTTAATCCTGGTCTATGATTCATGTAGTCAATTTTTGTGTGTGTGTAGGGAGTCCTGTTACAAGATGGGCGTCGATTGCTTTTGGTGCCGGAATCGGTATTGGCTCTGCATACGCAGATTGTTCTCGTGTATTTAATACATCGTCTTCAACGTCAGCCACTTTATTAGCTCCCAAGAGTACAGAGACTTCTGTATCTCAGGTTAGTCGGAAATTTCTCTTATGCTTTACGTCATGCCTTGATTGTGGGAATATCGATTACATAGAGTTTCTCTGGATCGATTTGATATTCGCATTTGGCACAAAGAGTGGAAGTTAGAAATGATGCTGAAATTAGAATGGTTTCCATAGAAGCTTAAACGATAGATTATTTGGACCTATGGTTACAGATTCGTGCGATCAATATGTTATCTTTGCTTTTTTATCTCTAATTTCACATTTTGAGCATTGCATGTGAGAGTATTGTTGCTGTTTATCTCACTAGCAAATAAATTTGCCAGATTTTTTTTTGTTTTGTTTTTCATAGTGTCGCGCTGGAAAATGACTAGTAATAGTTACCGCCTTACTCGATAGGAATCAAGGATCGAGAACTGTCTTTATTTCTCAAGAAACGAGAGAACAAGTTTAGGGTTTGTTTTTAGAGATCCTAAACTCTCCCAAAGCCTAAAGGCTCTCAAAGAACCAAATGGTCAAAGATCCCTAACAAGTTCTCCCTCACCTCTATTATAGTAGTCCATCAGTACCTTACTTCACCCCTATCAATGTTACTAAGGTTTTGTTTAGAGGTAGAAAACAGTTTGAATCTTTTGCCAATGTGTACGAAAATTTGTAATGATAGGTGTGTCATTAAGTAAATAAAAAGTTACTAATCCAGTCATGTTTTTTTTGGTTTTTGATCTTGTTGATTGATTCCAGGCAGCGGAAGAGTAAGACAACGAGGGAAGTTGAGGATAAACCCAAAGATTGACGTGTGTTTAATACAAGAGTTGTTTACATTGTTATGAAAATGGTTGCTGATCTTGCAGGACATGGCTTTTGAGATGTATATGCCATTGTCAAACCTTTTGCTTTTGCAGTGGTTTTGTACACACTGATGTCAAAAAAATGTTATTTTTACTTCTTTTCGGAAAAATCTTATTATTCCCCCGCTTATGCAGTTGTGCTAATGGAGAATTCTCGCAGGTGCTTAATCCAACAAAATGATGCTTTGGCACTATATAAGCCGACCAGTTCTCTTTGTGAAAAGTTTTTGGTTTGACCTAGAAAATTTGGAAAACCATACCGAATATTAAACGTACAAGTTTCAAAGCGGCGTACCGGGTTTGAGATGCCTACTCTGATTTCTTGGTGAGGCAGCTTTTTTCTCACCTTTTATATCGTTGTCTTGTCCCCTAAGAAATACCGGGAGAAAAATCAGTGTAAAATGTCACTATGTTTGTTGTTTGATCATTAGATTGTAAATTTGATATATATCACAAGGAAAATTTAGGGATAATTGGCAAAATACAGTATTTAGATAATTAAATTAGTAAAGATCTAATCGAGCCCTAATCTACACTTTTCATAACCAAAATAGCCTCTTCGCAGCCACAGATTCGCCCTAATCTTTTTTCTTCTTTTTGAGTCTCTCGATATCTCCTCCGTCGAAACCATGAGCAGATTCGGCGGTAAGATATCTCTCTATCTCTCTCATTGTTGCTGGAATTTGGTTTTTGTCTATGTATCTAGGTTTCATCAGATCGATCTGCCATAAGTTAAGACTATATATTAGAAGATCAAATCTTCGGGTTTTTTAATGGATCTGTTTTCTCTTCCTCGCAGTGCATAGCACACACGTTTACTGGGACGTGGACCAATGGAAACCCGATGAACATAAAGATCCTCGTTTGGTTTATTCTAATGTCAAATCAGCTCTTCAGTTTGAGGGTTTTTGTCCTGGCCCGATGTCAATCCGCGCTTATGGTGACAAGGCAAAAACCTTCTCCGACGATCTGACTACTGAATATTTTGATGCCGGAATCGACGTTGAAAACAACGGTGAATTGTATTTTTTTTTTTTTAAGTTTTTTTGACACTTAATTTTTCCTTCTTTTTTTTCTTTCTTCTAACTTGTGCATATGTGTATATATGTCGGTAATCGAGATTCCAGGGGATCAATATGACAGAGTTCATGAGATGTTGATTGACATGGTTTACTGGGCCTGGAACAACAGTAGAGGAAATTTGGTTGTAATCTCCAAAATCTAACAAGACACGGAGATGCTCTATGTTCTTAAAGCTTTGGCAGAGAGAGGTCACTACGTTATGTTAGCAAGTCCAGGGCCTGGTTTTCATTCACCAACTACCAACGAGATTGAAAAATGGGTTTGGTATTGTCCAAACCTTTTCAATGGAGAGAAAAGCGACTTTGCGAAAGAGCAAGAGGCTATAATAGAGAGTGTCTTCCCATCAGGAAAGCAAGATGAAGAGGAATGCTGTATCGATTATTAGACTTCTTTGAATTTTCGGATAGTCTTCGTATTATTGATCCGATTGCAGTTTAGTATTATTCTTCTTAGATATATAGCCCAAGTTGTTTCTACCACTTCAAATTTCAAAAAAAAACATTTCCTATATAACCATTTCACATGCTCAAGAAAATTGTAACCATTTTATGTTTCGTAGCATGTTTACAGATTCAAGAATGCATATCTACATACCCATCGAATCTCCTCAGGTTTGTACTGAATCCTCCATTTCAAGGTTTCTTTATGCATTTCAGTTGCCTTCTGATATGAACCTTTGTTCACGTAAGAAATATTTAGAAGATTTAGGCAAAGTTTTTCTCTTAATCTTAGTTTCTCTTGGAGATTTAAGATTAGTCCTGGGAAGCTGATTTCTTATTAATCTATAGAAACCTTTATATAGGATACAACTACACTTTAACTAAAAATTTAGATACAAGCTAACGTTAAAAGGAAAACGCTTAAACGTAATTAAAAAGGAAAGTATCAAAATCAAATGTAACACTAAAACTGATTAAACAAAACACCCACCCTAACAATTATCACGTATCACTTTCTTGACATGGCCATTACGCGCAGCTAAATACCGCGTAGTGGTATCATCCCAACAATACTTAGATGAGTTCTCCCCCATGGCCCTAGACCCTAGTAATGTCCTCACTTCATTGATCTATATTATAATAATATATTGTTAAAAGAAACTAACATGCAATATAATATTTGATTCAAACATCAAATTATCATCATCACAGAGCAGCTAATGCTTCCTCTTATCATCATCATCATCATCATCATACCTTGTTTAGAAATCCACTTGAAGACGATTTCTTGGAACCAGAACTCATCTCTACTGAAATTCAGAATTAAATTGATTAGAGAGAAGGAAAATAGCCGGGACAAAACACCGGCCACACCGGAAATAGTCTCCAGGAGGCGAGGAAAAATGGTTAGGATGAGCCATTGAGATGGTCAATGATATGTTTATAGCTTAAATAACCAATCGAATAGCTCAACAATAAAATCCATCTTTTATCAAATTTATCGAGTTGTTTAGTCGTATTTATGATCTCGTCGGTTACAAATGTTTGAGAGAAGTTCAATTTTTGCGGCCATAGTTGTAAAATTACAAGTGTAGCATATGATATACAATTAATACTCCTTTTAACCAATCATCGTCTCTCACAGCTATACAATCAGCTCCGCGTCTTTGCCTTGCAGGCCCCCACACATGTTGATGACGCATAATTAGAAGAGTTTGAACGGCTGGGATTGAATCTATTTCTCCACTATAGCTTAATCGTTCGCCACGTAACCGATATAATCATTTTCTTAATACTTAACTGCTACGGAAAATTACAGTACATAGAGCGAGGACGACGAGAGACTAATAGCAGAGGAGGAAGAAGATGAATACGCCTCCGGAGATCGAAGTTTGTTCGATATGCCATGGCCATTTCATTGCTCCTTGCCAAGCTAATTGCTCCCACTGGTTCTGCGGTGCGATCTCTTTTATTCTTTTGCTTTCTCCGAGTTTCCCTTTTCTCCTCCTCTCGAATCGCTTGGAATCGGTTGTAGTTTTCAGTAGTTATCCAAGGAATCGAGTGTAGAATCTCAGTTCATTGAGTTTTGACGCTCTTAAAAGTCGCTTCCTTAATCTGTTCGGTTTTCTCTTTTCGACTTGTATATTCGCTATTCAAAGTGCATTCTGGGCTGGAAATTCGCAACTCTTTTCATCGAATGGATTATGATTAGGTTTGTAATTTAGTTTGGAGAAAGCTTCAGGTCTCGTTCTTCTGCTTTTTAACGTTCCTAGGATTAGAGAATCCAGGCTAATATGATTGTTAGTTATATACATGAAATTTCAGGGCATGATCCGACTCCTTGAATCTTTTCAATCATTGCAGGAAATTGCATTATGCTTGTTTGGAAGCATGGATCTACATTACGGCCATGCAAATGTCCCTTGTGTCGTCGTCCAATTAGTTTGCTGGTTCCTTCTGAGGAAACATTGAGAGGCCGGAATGACACTGCGGTTTCTGAGGTTCTTCGCGATGTTGAAACTTACAACCGAGTCTTTGGTGGTCAGTCAAGTGGTCTAGTTCAGGTATGTGTTTCATGAACTGATTATCACTGATCAGAGCCAAGTTTGGTGAGAAGTAGAATAGTTGTTGAGGGTATGTGTTTAAGGAATTACATATTGGCTTAGCTCTTAAGTGTATGATACAAGGAAATATGAACTGTTGCTTAGCCAGGAAAAGCAATTTTTCAGTTCAAGGATTGACTCTAGACTCTATAGTAAGGATTTTGTTTAGATGCCAACTTATTGTTTTCTTTAACTTTCGGTGGTTTATTGCTTTTCTCACTGTTCTCTTCGCCTTAGCAAGTCAGGGATGAATGGTTACAGTTTCATCATCTTGTTATTTCTTTTGTACAAATTCATCCATCTCATAAGTTTGACAAGAAGTAAATCTAGAGTTTACTGGAGCCTTGTCACATGAAACTTCACATTGTGTTTTGCAGAGGATGCAAGACCTTCCCTTCTTACTCCGAAGGTTGTTGCGGGAGATGATGGATCCACGAAGAACGCTTCCACTGGTCATCAGAGCTCGTGTTTATATTGCGGTTAGTTAAAACATATTCATACTTGTGAACCCTAACTAAGCTTATCTTGCTTTCTGCTAAAAAAAAAAAAACTCACAACTTTGTGCACTTGATCACATCTGAACTGAAAAACAGCTGTGACTAACGCAAATTCACAACATTTGATCTGATGCAGTTGATACTCAGTGCAATTTACATAATCAGCCCAATAGATATCATTCCGGAAGGTGATTCCTCATTTTCATCCCTTGATTACAAATCATATTAGTACACTCATAGCCCTGATCACCAATACGTTAATTACCAATACTTTGTATCTCCATTACTTGTCAGGATTCTTGGGGGTTATCGGATTACTAGATGATCTTCTCATAGCCCTGATTTGTTTCCTCCATGTTGCTGCTCTCTACCGATCCGTTCTCCATCTCCGTCATGGAGGTTCTGGCTCATGAACCTCTCTGAAGTTTTCAAATCATTACGCCACTACAGTTGAAGAACTAAGTGACATGGTTTACTTGTTTGGCCATTTCGTCTTGTGTTCATGGTTTGACTGGTAGGAGACTTGGGATAAAACAAAAACATTTCTTTCATTACAGTAGAAGGTATTGAATTGGTTGAGTAACAAAAGAAATCGGTAAAGAATATGTACATATTTTCATTTTTTTTTTATCTCACTTTTCTCAAGAAACCCAATTTTATTACTTCCGCCTAGACAGGACTCGCATCGCCGGATCGAAGGTACGAACGTTCACCGGCATTGTTCTTTCCGGTGAATAACCGATCAAACGGTGACCTTATTGCTAGAAGCAAACGTTTTGGTGGACCAGCAGGCTCCTGGTAATTACCACCGCCGCCATCAGGAGACTGGATCGGACCGGTTCGGTACGGAGGTGTTATAGAGAACGGTCTTCGGTCAAACCGACCGTCTTGATCGAACCTTTCAAAGTAGAAATAGTTTCTTTCGGTACCTAGGCTTCCGGTTCTGTACCCTCTTATCGAGCTCCTCGCTTGAGGTAACGCCACATGGCCTTTTGATCTTTGGTTCACAAGCTGATCGTGCATCTCTTGGGGTAATCTTAGCGTGAACCGGTCAAAATTCTCTCCCGTTTGACCGGTCGGACTTGACTGGCTGAATAATCCGGCTAATTTCCACCCAGTAGACATTGATTTGCGTGGCATGCTCTGGTTACCTGACGAAGCCACTGAGTCAATCAACCGCTTGTCCGGAGAACCCAAAATCTGGTTATCATCAGTCGGCGTTCCCAGAGAGTCCTCAGCGGTTTCTCTAGCTAGACCGGGTATCTCGAAAGAAGCAGACCCACCCGGTACAGGAACAAGATTGGCGCGACAGAGTGGACACGTGGCGTTAGAGCGTAGCCAGGCATCAATGCAACCGGGATGGAACACATGACAACATTGAGGAATCAAACGCAGCGTTTCTTCGTCCTCGAACTCATTGAGGCAAACGGGACACTCCAAGGCTTCTTTGCCGATTCTCAACGTCTTCACGGTGGAGTAACGAAACGTAGGAAACGTTTCTATGACAGACTCGTCGAGCCCACGCGCCGTCTGTCTCATGTTAAGCCAGTTTCCCGGGTCACCAGATCGACCATCGTCGATCCCTAGAGCTTGCTCGAGACACCTCCGCATGCAGACGGTGATACATCCAAGTACGAAGAAAACGCTGACGAGTACGATCATGACTATAGCCGTAGCTGGATTGAACCCTGACCCTTCTTCAGAACCGCCGCTTTGAGCGGCAACGAGCCGTAACAGTAGCAAAAAAGAAGAACAGAACAATAATCGTGACATGACCACCATCGATGGTAGCAAATGGTTGAACAATCTGATTTTCGTGATAAGTTATTTGACCTCCCGGTTTCATGAGGACCAACAAAGCTTTGCCGCTATGGTTTCCCCGTGAAAGAGTTTTTTATAAAATCAATTTCTTCGTCTTTTTTCTTTTTGTCATTTTTTTGGGCTTTGGGAAGAAAACAAAAAGGAGCAAAAAAAAGCGATGCGAAGATCATAGGAGATGAGATTATAAGAACGTGTGAAACATTAATTAAGAGGGAGGTTGGCTTTTCCTTAGCTTAATGACTACAAGATGGTTGACTTTTGCAATCATCACAATATACCACCAATCAAAACATTTAGATATTTGGATAATGATATCTAAGTTATTTTTGTGATGGGTAACTCAATTTACAACGATACAAATCGGATAAATCAACTGATTTGGAGGGAAGTGGTCTTATCATTATCAATTAAAAATCCCAAGTTTGATTGAGTCTTAGTTTAGTTGATTGAGATTATATAGATATGTACATTTTTGTATTAAGATCTAAGATTTGCAATACGCTTACATCTTCGTAAAAGACTAAACTTAATACGAGATCAATCGTATCCTTATTAAGTCAACTCCAACATGGATTTTGATTTAAAATGAAAAAGCTTGATGTGGTCTTACCATAGTGGCATAGTAGGTCAACGCAGCTAGACAATGATAAGTTCGTAAGTGATCAATAAATATTTTAGCAATTGGTGATACATTTGCATCATCCCATGTTGTGATCACGTCGCTTTCCAACTAGTTACTAGTTAATTCTTCGTTATTATTTTAATGGCCTTAGTCTATATATCTGATCAATTTGGTGTGGAGTTGTGTATATTATTAAGATGCCATGACTTGGACGATGGCCCGAAATTGTAGAATATATGTTCTTGATTTTTTTAAAATATTTCTATTGTTGACATGTTCTATATTATATCAATATACTATTACAATATAATTGAAAAAAATTAGAGAGAAACTCAAATGAGATTTCAACTTCTTAAAAAAACAAACAACAATAGTCATATTTTATTATATTGTTTTAAGTATATTTGCATAAGATTTGTGATTATTAATTTCTGTTTTTGTTGGGACTATATGTTAATATAAAAAAATTATTTTATTAAATTTAATATATTTTTACATTAATTGAAATAAAAAATTTATTATCTTATAATAATTATTAATTTATCGAATATTAATTTATATAAATTTTATTATATCTTTCTTATATATAGGCAGTATTAAACGCCTAAGGGTTTTCAATAGATTGGTCGGCATCTAGAGACCGTCGTGTGTGGTGGATCTCGTTGTATCAGTGGTTGTAGTAGTATTACAAAACGTCAAAACCTCATCCTTGGTGTCTTTTTCAGGATGGTGGGTTGTAATCATTTGTGTGCAAGCGGTACTGCCTTGGGATTGCGCAGTGGTGGAAAGGTTTTGCTTGTCATTCCTTTTTGGTCTTGGTGTTTGTAGGATTAAGCCTTGTTTTCCTTCACTGCTGCTCGCTCTTACCATATATTTATATCTCTTTCTCTCTTTTGGTGTCTTCCGATTGTTGAGATTTCTGTTTTCCTTTTTGAGGCTTAGGTTTCTTCATTGGGTTAGGTTTCTTTCTTCAATGGGTTAAGTTTCTTTTCTTCAATTAAATGAATAAATTTTGGTGGGAGATAGAGCTTGTGTTTGGGGGTTTTCCCCTTGCTAGTTCTTCATTTTTGAGATTTAAGCTTAGCTGGTTGGTTTGTTTATCTTGTTGTGACGATTAGAAGATTTTTGCAGTTTTTGTTTATCTGACGGTCTATTGAGCAAGATAAACTTGACAAAGGTAAATCATACAAGGAGGTTCATCAAAGTCGGAGAATGGCAAGTTTTGTATTTGAGTTATGGCCAAATATGTGTTAGGAGATTATCTTTAAAACATATTGTACGGAAAAAATCCGAAACAAAGCTATAAATGGTAATTATTAATGTATCATGAAAAATCTCATCCTTATCCATTTATAGGTTTAAGAAAATCCAATGATTTTCTTTGCGTTGATTCGTTTCTCATGTCTTGGCAGTCTTGCAATCCTTTTCAAGCAATATAATCAGTCTCGGGTTTATAATCGATATTTACAGTACTATATAAGTCAGGTCTTATCATCTTCAAACTTATCTCGTTTGGTGAAAGCTTTTTAAATATGGTGTATCAGTTTTTTTGTCCATCTATTGTATATACTTAATTATGATTTCTCTAAAAAATAACAGTTGGGGATCATTTGTTGATGACGAATATAATATACCATGGCAATAAAAACATAATCATATAGCATCAGCTTTAATTTTGTTCGACTACAAAATACGTAGTAACATGGTAAAACTTAATGTTGATATTTTTTCTTTATTTTGGAGTAATTAATTGAAGTATATCCGGTAAAGTTTGTTTGCATGCATCTCTTTCTAAAGAGTTGTGGATTGTTTCTCATTTGTTTTTGTCAGGATATATTAACTCTATTCGTAAGGAAAACTTATCCATTCAGAAAATGTCACAATGCCAAGAGTTATTGTTTTTGCTAAAAATCAATATTTATTGTTCATCAGATCATGCAAGATTTTGTGTCGTCTTCTTGCAGTTGCTCTTTGGGATCGTTGGAAGACGTTTAGTGGAAAGCAAATAATATCTCTACCATAAACGAAACGGTAGAAGTTGCTTAGGAAATTAATATGGTGCCAAGCATCCATTTATGATGCTTGACATTCAAATTTTGTTTCGTCTCCTTTGCATAGCTTGTTATAATACTCGTTTCACACTACTAATCACACTTATTCAGTCTTATCCGTTTGTTTTGTATATTACCTTCCAAAAAAGCACTCATCAGTTTTTCCGAAAAAAGAAAAGATGACGTCCAGCCATGTGAATGGAAAATTGAATAAGTCGTATATAGAGGAAGAATACAATGGAAATCTATAATCCGATTCGACGGGGTAGGCCTAGGGCAAACATAAAAGGCTCATTTGCATAAGAGGTATTTTATATCCGAACAAGCCCAACAAATTGTCGTCGGCCTTCGTTACACGCCCTTATAATTACCCCGTACGTTCTCATTTCAGGACAGATCAAGAAAGACAAATCTTAATTAAACGGAGAATGATATGTTTTAAGTCAAATGAAAAATTTCGAAAATCTATAATAAGTTGAAAAGGTTCTTTCAAAAAAAAAAAAAAAAAGATAAGTTCGTGAAAAATATAGATCTGACAATGTTTCAAATGTCTTGCATCATATCACATAGGAGGAAAACGGTTGTATTTTTTAGTTTCAAAATATCTGAATCTCTAAATTCATGAAAAAATAAGAACGGCTGCATATATCTAAACTCGTAACAAGTACATTAAAAAAAAAAAAAAACCAAAACCTTACAAATTAGAAGATACACATAATTTTTTTTATCTATGTCGATCTTTAAAAATACAAAAGTATACATAATTATGCTATAATTTTCTAAGAAAATACAAAAAAAAAATCAAAATACACGGGACTTAAAAACCGTTGAAGCTAGAGGATCATATCATAAATGGAATTAAGATGAATGTGGTCATGTTTATCTGCAGTATATGAATCTCAATATAAAAAGTAGTCTATTTATGCTTACAGAGAAGGATTAGATCCATGGAATTTGTGCGATCAATTCTCGTTTAAATATATTGGAGATCTATGGAATTTTAGTCGACATTGCTATCTGTTTGTCTGACTTTGTTTGTCTCAAGATTAAGTTCATCTCTAGAGAAACTAATGTTATAGCTGATTCTATTGTCAAACAGCTTCTTTTGTAACCTGGCTGTAACTTGATTTTCCGCTCAATATAAGTGGTTGCACACAAAAAAAAAAATGAAAAAGAAAGAGAGAAGAATTAGAACATTGTCCCAAAGGATGGTGGGAAGAATGCATACAAAAAGACTCGCTTCTATATTATTATTTTTCCAATTGACACTTATATATAGTACACATATACACACTCTTCAATAAATAAATAATTAAATTATTATATAGAGTTATTGGATGCTGTTCAGCTATGGACATCCAGCCCTACAAATCTATTTGCATAGTTACAGATGTACAATATCTACATACAAGATATGAGGGTGTGTCTAGTGTTGAAAGCCTATCTAATTGAATACTAGAATATATAAAATTCAATCATTCACTACTTGACCCAATCTCGTACTTTTGCGTTCTATATAAGAGGCACGTAATATCTAATTATCTATCCCACCCCTATTTTTTTTCTTTCAATGAGACAGATCGATAAGCTGTTTATGAATGTTAACTTCATCTCTTGATTAAGATTTCTGTCTTGTATTAATTTTGCTAACCACTAGTAACTATTGAAAGATGTATATTAACATTATATTTCAAAAAAAAAAAACTTAGTAAGAGATTACTTTAAGCTTGATTGGTATGAGAATAGTCCAATAAATCAATAGCGTAAACATTTCCAGAATTATGAAAACGCCAAAAATTCTGGTTTTAATAGATTTATGATAGTGATTTGTTTCGTTTTGATTTTTCAATATGATCAAAATATATAACAAAATTAGTAAATTACTATTAAAAATGTAAATATGTAAAAATTTGATGAAGTTTTTTAATATTAGAAAGTAAAGGAATCACATTTCTAAAACTTTAAAAAGATTGGCATATGATTTGTTAAATTATCTTATTATTTCGAAAACATGTGTTAGAGTGTCTCATATCGAATGAAAATAATTCAACATAGTATACTCTATTTATTGTCAATTAGTTTAAAACTGAAATTACATAATTTCTTACACAGTATTACAGCTGAGTGAATCCAAACAGATAGTATGACATATATCTAAGATATAGTAGGGTTTTTTTTTTCAAAATTTATTGTGATTTGGTATTGAGTTTTTGGATCGGTTGTATTATGCACATCCTGCTCATAATTCCCTGTGCAAAGTTTCCTTTCAAACTCTTATACGTAAGTGTCTTTTGCCAGATAAAGCTCAAACTCCGGGACAGCCAAACTAGTTTTCGTAATCGGCGAATAAAGTCATTTAATTACTGATGCTGATTGTATGTATAATTACAACAATAAATAAATTAGGTCAAACATTGAGAAGTCTAAAAATGGTAGGGAGTGACGTGGCAGAAGGGAGAGTTAAAAAGGTAAATAATGAGAAGTAACGTAATGGTTGGAAGCGAATCTTGAAGTCACCGAGTCACTCCAACTGCATACTTTCAATATTTCCCAGAATTTTAGGTACCAACATCCCCGGTTTTCTCGGGGAACACAATTACATTTAAAATAATTTAATTCTTAAACTATTCCTTTAAAAATGATTATATTCTCGATCGAATTAGAAAACAGACTAAATATTGAGATGTTAAATAATCAGGTTCGTGTTAGAACTAACTGGAAAATAGCATTATATGATTATTGCGTATACACAAGTCCATCAGAAATATTTGCGATCTTTTATAGGACCGGCAAGAATGTCATTATTATCCTAATTATTAATATGAAAAAGCAGCTTTGTTTTGTCACTTTATCGAATTATATCATCTTATTTTTGTCATTATTGTGCGTATTAATTCTTATTGTTTTGCATTGATGGTCATGAAAGAAGAAAATTCCTTAAAATAACATTATTTTTCTCAAAAATATTATTACAACCTAAAAATATTCTAAAACCACATTTTTAAAAGGATTCTGACAAGCACCCCCAAAACTTTCTTAATATGTACACCAGAAAAACATTCCAAAACTATTACCAATGAATTTTAAAAGGATTCTGGCAAGCACAACCAAATTTTTAATGGATTCTAAAAAAATGTTTTCATAGTATTTGTACAATCTTAAAAAGACATTTTTTGAAAACAAAAAACTAAAATATCTATGATAATTTAGAAAAATTCCCTATGAAAAAGAGTTTTGTGGTTCCTACAATCCTATTCATTTGTTTGATGTATAAGTGCCATCATTGTCAAAAGTTTCGCGGTTAATATTCAGTTCGGTTTTTTGTTGTTTAGCTCAAGAGGAATATACAAGATTGATTGTAGTTGAGTATAGTTTATTGTTTTATGATTGAAACCTCCATTCGAATTACTATATTATAAAAATTCCTAAATAAAGTATATTCCAAATTTTAAAAGTATATTACACACAATACACATATATATGTAGTAAAATAGTAAGTCGACAATATTTTGTATTAATTGAAGAATTCAGGAAGAAACCTTTTTTTTTGTCGGCTCGGACTGAAACCTATTCTTTAAACTCTTTAATTACTTTCTGCTATAAGTTTGTAAATTTAGGTACATTTATAGGATACTCGTGGGGAACGCAAGGTAGGACCGACGATCAATATATCGCAATGTATTTGATTATTATTAGCAAAATTAATTAAATATGGGAATCTGATTAAGAAATGATCCGGACAAGTACACAATATTATCTCATGTAAGAATTTCAAGCAGCGGAATTCACGGTTGCACCACATGCTAATGTCATTTAAAAAAAAAAACTAATGTCTACTTACGGAATTTTATTATAAACATAGACCAAGGCTGTATTTTATTTAGAAGCTTAGTTTTTGCTAAAAAACATTATATATGTAGATCCTTAGTTGTACAATTTTCTTTATTTTATCTGCTAAAGAAATCTTAAATCGTTGAAACGTTAATTTTTCATCATTACTACTAGTTTTAACTAATTGCAAATTCAAACTGGAGTAAAGTAACGAAATAAAATTGCAAAACGAAATTTCGAATTCAAACTGGAGTAAAGTAACGAAATATAATTAACTAATGTTTCGTATTAATAGTTTTTAATTGTTAACCTTTTTGTTTTAGAGTTTTCAGGGTAAAAGCTGCGCTTGAAGCAACAAATATGATTGGATATTGTGCATGTGTTCTCTCTTTTCCTACCAAGTACCAACACAATATAGTTTTTTTTTTAACACAATATAGTTTTGAATTGAAACGTTGAAAATGTGTTCATCTTTTCATATTTAATCAAATATATATAAATCGTGGCAAAAGAAATGGTTCGGTCCCGTATATCAGTAAATTGTACATCTGTTTTTTTTTTTAACAGTTTTCTTAAGAATCTTTATAAAGTTAATCTAGTTTGAGTTACAAAAACTATCTGTAATATACTAATATGTGACCCAGAACCAGTGATCAAATCTTTGCGAATTTCTTGAAAAAAATAAAACAAACCACGAACGAATAATAGAGAAGAAATATGAGTCTACTGACAACAACAGTGATTAAAAAAAATCATGAATCTTTACTAAGACTAAAAAGTTGTCACAATCCGACCAAGTTATGGCCAGAGCATCACGATTCACGAATCATTTCATTTACTAAACACGTATTAAACAATCACATTGATCTTTACCGAAACATCAATAATCAATTACAAATACAAATTCTCTTTTCAATTCATTTAAATACTTCTAAAATAAATAGACATTAGATGAGAACTAGAAGAGTGTGCGTCTGTATACATACGACAACCAAAAACCTGCACCGTGTCGCGGAGAATTACTGTATTCTCAGTTTCCTCTATTTATTTTTCTTCTTTTTCTCTCTGCAGAGAATTATTGGTTACTTTTGTACATATTAAGTTCGCGTTTTGGCTAATTACTAAATGGTAGGTTAATGCAATTTGTAGAGAAATATGATAATCTGACGTGGTTGGTGATAAATACAGCCAGTTCATAAGGATCGTAGTTGGGATTTCAGAGACTAAAATATTTTTATTTTATATCATAAGAAAAAATTGTATTTTATCATAGCTATATCAAACACGCCATAGTTGTCCTTCGGTCAAACTAATTGTTTTTTGTCAACTACCTGAATTAATTGTTAAATTATAAAGAATGTCATATTCTCTTCGTTTCAATATAATTATCGTTTCACCATTATCAAAAAAACAAAATTAATGTAAATATATATTTTTTAAAAAATTGATGCTTAAATTCCTATTATATTTTTACATTTTTTTAGTGAGTAAAAACTGATATTTTCATATCAAAATTTACATTGAAGTTGAAAAGTAAGATTTTAAAAAGGAAAACAATTAGCATATAATAACATTTACTGTAAAATGGAAGGGATATAAGATAATGTAAAGGGAATCATTACGGGATGCTACTAATTTAGTAAAGTTATAATTCTTGACATAAATAAAGAAACCTACACTATTTAAATTATTACGTAGAGAAGAAAATATTACTAATCCAAAGACCCCCCAAATACATTGAACAATCAAGAAAAAGCCATAACATCTAAGAAAAAGTGGATTCCTACAATCAATTAAAATAAATTACAATATAAAACATCGATAATTTAATCAAATAAAACAATACAGAATAATGGGTTAATATTTATATTAGATATTAATTTTAGCATGTTAACAGAACTAACAAAACAAATCGCTCCACCAACAAAAACATCAAAACCCCCCTTAGTTCAATTGGAAATTTAAAAGAAAAATTATGAAGAATGTCTGATGTTGGTTTGACACAAAAATAGACTATGTAGTAAGACCCTATTTCTAAATTTTGAATTTAATTTATAGGACATGTAGTATTTGTTGGGAGTTGTAACACAGGTTTCTTTTTGTTCAATAAATTTTGCAAAATATGCAGCAATATTCACACAAAAACTTGTATATCATATATTATTATATCCTTATCAAACTCACTAGACATGATTTATTATTATTTTTTATTATTATTATTTTTATTTCATCTAACTTTACTTGATTTTGATCTCTTCAAAAATATTGACTAAAACTTACTATCCGATTGAAAATAATAAAGATTAACAAAAATTATTTTGTACATACGGTAGATTGAATGTTTGATAACTTGATTAGTATTAGATGTGCTACGCTATGCAATATGTTTTATTTGAGTTTGTTTAAACTAAATAAAACATTTTTAATGCGACTTGAATTGATATGGAGGCTTACGATGGGATCAAATACAATGGCTAAGACTGTATATATATATATATATATATATATATATATATATATATATATAGTAAAAACTGTCAATATTCACAATATTTTCAGATAAAATAAAGAACTTATCTGCAAAGAAAATAATAAGCATTTATCTTAACAAACCTTGAAATGGAGTCAAAAACAGATATTTTGCCAAAAATGGAAGGACTGTACATATTAGGGCTGGAATTATTATCCGGTATCCGCTATCCGATCCGGTATCCGGTCCTATTCGATCCGTAAAAATCGGATATTCGTGTAGTTCGGATCTGGATCCGGATAGTGAAATTAAGTATTCGGTTATTTCGGATACGGATCCGGATAATAGAAAATTTTAAAATCGGATATCCGTTATCCGTTATCCGTTTATTAAAATTTTGAAAATTTTAAAATCTTTGGATATGCATTTAATTTTTTGTTTTAATTATGTTCGAAAATTGTTTTTGGTTTAACTTTTTTACACATGATTGAAATTTATATTGCATGATAATTTTAGTATAAATACATATGCATACATATAACTAATTATTTTGATTTTTATATAAAAATAATTAAGGAGAAAGATAACAATGATAAGGGAAAAGGAAGAAATGATTCGGAGGATGGCATGAGAAAACAAGCCCATTGGAAAAGTGTAAGCTGTATTCTTGGGAAAGTACCTGAGAGACAATAAAAGAGAAACTTGTGAAGTCACATGGACTCTTCTGGACTTATTCTCATGGCTTCTCCTCTTATTTTATTTTACCTTTTTTCCTAAAACGAACTTCACTTTAAAACATCTAAAAGCCAAAAAAAAACTCTTGTATGATAATGCAAAATAAATATCATTCGTGCGAAACACATCACCATCCCCTAAATATTACTTTTGCATAAATGATTAACAAAAATGACTAAAAATACGTAATTCATAATTTCATACTATTTTGTGAAAAAAAACAGAAAGGAGTGATCGAAACAAATATTTAGATATTTAGAAAATTTTACCAATAAAATATTGTTTCGATTTAGGTACACGGATTCAAAGGAGACAAGATTACTACAGCTGAAAATTCATTTCAAGTGCATCCAATAAGATTCTTTGTATCATCATGAAATTTTGTCCTGAAGTTTTATGTTCACATTTGATTTATTTTTGGTTCAGATTTTAAGTTCCCCCCCCAAGTGTCCCACCAATTTGATTACATAACGCAGCCCTAGTCACATCTCACATCTGTCTAATTTTTCAACAATTTTTTCAGATTAAAATAAGGTTATAACTATTAAAAAAACTGATGTATATTCCCAGAGTGATTAGACAGAATAATCATAGATGCCACCTAATTTTAATTTTTTTTTTTTGAACCTTGTAATTTTAATTTTTTTTGTATGTTTGATATTTAAAAAGGTTTATAAATGCATAACTTGTGCTAACTTTTTTACATGTCATTGATGTCAACTGGACATCTAGACTTAAGATTTTATAACATCGGGAACAAATTTGTTAAACCTGGCTTAACATTCATACCAAAAAAAAATTTGTTAAACCTGGCATTAGGCTTGATTGTTTTATTGTTTGGTTGTTTTATTGTTTATTTTTAACATCTATATACAGTTGTATTTCGGTGGTGGTTCTTTTTTTTGTAAAAATTAAGTGGGGATTATTGGTTTATATTATGGCCAGTTTAATCGAATACTAAAGCCATTTATTTTATATGAAATAAATTATTTGTTTGTTTAAGTTAAATCGAGCTTGATTGTTACGAGACGACCCAAAGCCTGCAAACAGAATCCCTCTTTCTTTGGTCTTGTGGACCGGTCTACAATCACACGTGCGAACTTGTACGCTATATGTCCCTCTATGTATCTAAATATGTCCCTCTATGTATCTAAATGGTAATTTGTAACCATAGATTAAGATTTAAGAAAATTAGTAACCATAGATTCAAGCGGATTAGTGAATTTAATTCCACGTAACTTGACGGATAATATAAGGTTTCCTGGTAGAATTTTAGACCGACAAATTGGTACAAAATGTGGATGAGGAAACCTAAAAGTTAAGTACAGAACGTAAACATTCAAATAAAAATATGAACACAAAGTTAAAACCCACTAAATAGATAGAATGCTTTACATTTTATATTGTCCAAATGAAATATGTTCACCTCTGGTTGTTTCTTTTTATTAAAAAGCTAGCCACTCACTTTTTCGAGTACATTTTTTTTTTTAAAATTCCAAATCTCTTAATGCAAAAAAAAACTAGTAGTAAAATTCTAGAATTTCATGTCTTAACTTTTGTTGAAAAAAAACGTGAATCCGCAACATGACACACATTAACACTAACGATCTAGTTTCGTCATCACCATTTCCATTTGTATGGCGTTCGCACATCTAACACCGGTTTGATCAGTTTCACTCACCTCATAGCCGGTATACTATTCAGATAAATACACAAAAGTTAAAAGGTTTTGATTTGTTATGATCACTAATTCACTATGATTTTTGTTTCCTTGCACGTCAAGATAAACCACTTCCCATCTACATAACCACCTAAATTATTTCTTAATACAGATAATTTCTTCTTAAATACAGTAACTTTGAATTAAAATACTTATCTACAAAAAAATTAGGAATAGTTCCCAAAAACTAATTAACATTTTAATAGTATATTTACTATTTTATCAATATAAAGTTATATATGATAAAAAAGTATTATGGAAAAGCTATTTCCATATTGGAATTATTACAATTGCACTTTATCTCCTCTTTATTTTGTAGTTTGTTTTCGTTTTGGATTTCTTTGGGAGCCTTTGTTTTTTGTTGGGAGCTTCTAAAGATATTTTAATTAGCTATATAGCCTGACAAAGCTTCTCTCCATCGACCGAACCGCAAGAGTCCCCAAATAAATAGACACAACACTTTATATGATATCTTCATACTTCCTCTTTCACATTCCTAATCTTTTTTTTTTTTTGTTTATTTGTTAAAGATTCATGACTCTCCTTCTCCTATCTTCCTTCATGCCGGTGAGTTCTTGAGAGTTTAATAGTTTGTAAAATCAATTTTAATAGAATCTTTATATAGTTAATTACAAGCGTAGAATTTCTTAGTGGGTCTTAACCTTTTGCCTTTATTTCCCCTTCAAGACAAAAAAAGAGAGCGACAAACACTTTCTGTCATAATTTTGTTGTTTCCTCTCTTTCTCTCGATTTCTCGATCACTTCTTTTCATATTTTTGAGTTGAACTTTTTAACAATCTCTGGCTCCAACAATGCCCTTAGAATCTATCTTGTACCCGCAAGATCCATACGGGTACCTCTCTAATTGCAAAGATTTCATGTTCCACGACTTATACTATCAAGAAGAGGTAGTAGCTCAAGATACGAAGAAGAACATTGATAAGTTAGGTCAAGAACAGAGCTTTGTGGAAAACGATAAGGAGGAAGATCTTCAATGGCGAGACTACCATCATCAGTACCCTTTAAACACTTCGTTGGAAGAAGAGCTTGGTCTTCCCATTGATATGGAGAAGCATCCTCCTTTGCAGCAGAGGAGGAAGCGGAGGAGAACTAGATGCAACAAGAACAAAGAAGAGATAGAGAACCAGAGAATGACTCATATCGCCGTCGAGAGAAATCGCCGGAAACAGATGAACGAGTACCTCGCTGTTCTGCGCTCTCTAATGCCGTCGTCATATGCTCAAAGGGTAATTTAGTCTTTAAATACTCTTACTGTCTCACGCACATATACATATATCTATATACTATATATATATATATATCATTTGGTCACTCTTCTTCTTCGGTCCTTCAAATTTATGTGTCCCTTGTTTTACTTCCTTGGCAATAGGACTCAGATTTTACGTATTTGAGGTTGCTTCAAACCAAATAAATAAAAATAGTAATTTTCATAGACATTATATAACAAAGAAAAAGTATGAGAATGATTGAGTATATTTGGATGTCTTTTATCATAACTTTTTAGCTTCTAGGATCTATTTCTTAGTTCAAGATCCCTCTTACTAATAGTAACTGGAATCAAAGAATTAGTAGATGGATTCCGTAATCTATTGGCAAGAACATCTACCATATTAACTTGTATGCAAGGTGATGCATATATATCTTTTTGTGATATAAATTTTAGTATTTAACAAAGAAAATATGCGACAATTTTTTTTAAATGAGTATATGATTAATTTTATTCGGATTTTTCTATACAGTTTATTAAACAAAAAAAACAAAAATATATCAATTTTAGACTTGTATGCCATGATACGTGGGTATCTAATTATGTAACGTTCAAAGATTTGTTCAAATCTTTTATGAATCGCAAACATATATATTCGATCTGAACATGTTTTCTTTTTTCTGGTGGTAAAGGGAGATCAAGCGTCGATAGTAGGAGGAGCCATTAACTACGTGAAGGAGTTAGAGCACATCTTACAATCTTTGGAGCCCAATACGACCACGACCACGACACATGAAGCCAACACTAGCACTAGCTCGTTAGTGGGTCCCTTCTCAGATTTCTTCTCTTTCCCTCAATACTCGACAAAGTCATCATCAGTAACGGAAAGCTCATCTTCGCCGGCGGAGATAGAAGTGACGATGGCTGAAGGCCACGCCAACATCAAGATAATGGTGAAGAAGAAGCCGAGGCAGCTTCTTAAGCTCGTAGCTTCGATACAGAGCCTAAGACTCACTCTTCTTCATCTAAATGTTACCACTCTCGACAACTTGATTCTCTACTCCATCAGCGTAAAGGTACGTATACATTCTTCCACTTTTTTATTGTATTCTACTCTTGCTTGATTTTGAGTTATTCATGAGATTAGCGTGATTGATTGCTGAGGGTGCATATGATTTTGAATTTGTTGATTTACTTTTTTGTTGTCTCTTATACTGTTGAGGAAAAAAAATGGATTAGTACTAGTTATAGTTATGTCTGGGCTTTAAAGAGGTTGCAAAGAAAAATTAAAATCATTCTCTTTGTTTTTTTTTTTCTTTCTTACTTTGGTTACATTGCATCGTTTGAATATAGTACTTATTTTAAGATAAACTGAGTATCAAAATGGTGCTTGTAATTAGAGTCAGCTGGGGACCAACCTAAAAAATGAAACACGAATATGTGTCGATCTATGTGCACGAGTTACATATGTACGTATATATACATGTGTATATATGTAGTGTGGATGTTTGGTGGTCATAGAATTATAGATGCAACGTGTACGGACAACAAAAGTTAGGCCACCACTTTCTTTCAGGAGACATTCATCAGCTCGTTTCTTAACAAAATAGATCTTTTATTGTAAAATATTTGTAGATTTGTTTTGGCAGCTTTAACCTTTTTCAAGAATTGTTATACATATTTATTCTTTTAACAAAGAAAAATGGATTGTTTAGGTTGAAGAAGGGAGCCAACTAAATACGGTAGACGATATTGCCACAGCTTTGAATCAAATTATAAGGAGGATTCAAGAAGAGTCATAATTTAGCTTATAGATTAAAATAATTAATTTCTAATGTTTACTTTTTCTTTTTATATATTTCTTTTGAGATTCAAAATTCTCTAGTTTACGTACTTTTTCCAGTGTTTCTCTTTTTATATAAGTTGCGTTTTTTGTCTCCTGTAATGAATCGGTTGTCATTCTATGTCATAAAATATAATTTGAAGCAAAGGTTGAAACAAAAAAAATCTAAAATGGGTTTAGTTGATAGCTATGTGACATTGGGCGCCAATGGCCATTTTCTACGCCTGGCTAATAATCCTCTCAGTGTTCTCTATGAGGGTTAAAAATAACTAAGTTATGGCTCTCTTTGTTTTTTTTCAAAAAGGTTTTCATCCTTTTCTCTGGAACTTTGAAAATTTGTGGGTTCAACTTTTTAACCCTTTAGCCACCAAATTTTGAACATTCTCCTGTGATAGTGGACAATATATGCTTTTATTGAATGCGAATATGTATGTAAAGATCCAACAAATAAGATTAAAGGTCATATTTCTTTTTTATGTAGGTTACATCTTTATCATTTAGCCGACCATAACAAAAAAACGCATAAACTATTCCCCTCGAGATATGAACCATATGATTGAAAACTCTATATACACAAACCCACTAAACCCTCCAATACTCAGACTACACATTTTCAATAGATAGTTTTGTAAAGTTAACAGTTTAAAATTTAATCCTTAGATGTTAGGTCTCAAGTCGATGATCATCCTAGCTCGTCACACAACTGATACGCTATTATGAAAAGTTTGAATCTTGTAACTCTTTTGTGATTGGCTCACCGATATATGCTTTCGAATCAGTTTCTAATATGTAATTCAACACAAGCTAAGAAGATATATAGTATTACAGTTTATCAAAGAAGATATAAAACACACACACACCCACACGTACACACAAAGAAAATTGACCATGTACTGAAAAAATTAGTAAGTAACGACTGGAAACTAGGTAGTTCACACTAACAACAATATCTTCTGTAAAAACTCAAAATGTAATAAGAAAAATGATTTTTCTCCATTTTTAGACCTTCTTATAATTTGTCAGTTTTTTGTAGAAATTCAGAGTGATCCTATTAAGTAAAAACAATCCATGTAATGAATAGACTAGTTAAACTGGGACACAAAATCATAGGTACGTGGGATTCATGGAAGAAGAGAGATGATGATCATTGTCTTATCATGAAGACCCATCAAAGAACATGGAACCTCTATTCACTTTTGGGGTTAAAAAGCAAAAAGTAGAGCCCATAGGTATGCTTCAAACTTCTTATGTGAAAAGCTTTTCACTATGTCTAAATAAGAAAAACTTCAAAATATAGCCGACTGTTCTCTTCGGCAGCTTTTTTATGTTTTGAGCTTAGATTGACAATCTTGCAGCTTTCTCTTTATCTTTTTTGTTTGTTTATTGTATTTATAACTGTATTCATCCACTATCTCTTTGAACATAAAATGGGCAAGGAAACAAATAAAAAAAAAACATAAAAATGGGAGCCAAATGTATTCATGATATGGACTAATTTGTAATGCCCCTTGTACTTATTCAGATGTCGAATTATTCAATAGTCAGAAACTAAAAACATGTTAAATTCCAGCTGATGCATGAACCTATTAAGGATTAGTAGTGGTGAAAATGAATTTTTGAAATTCTATTGGAACAACATGAAAATCTCAAATTGAGCCTAGAGATAAACAAAATTTAATTGTTACAACAAATTAATTGGGAATCTAATCATCTACATAGAGAGAAATGCAAAAAAAAACCATCAACTCACAACTTTCAGCCAAAAAAACCACCAACTACTCGGTGAATCAAATAAATCTTTAACTTTTTTTGACTAATCCGTTTAATCTTCAATTTTTTTTTTGACCAACCGTTTTAGATCCAATGTTAGTCATTATATTATAAAGTAGTTAGTCATATCGTTAGTCAACTATAATTGTTAACTAACATTGGGTCTAAAACGGCTTGGTCAAACAAAGTTGAGGATTAAACGAATTAGTTAAAAAAAGTTAAAGATTTATTTAGTCCATTGAGTAGTTGGTGTTTTTTTGCTGAAAGTTATGAGTTGAAGGTTTTTTTGGCATTTTTCCCATTTTATTTTCAAAAAATTCATAACTTTTATTAAACAAGCCATTATAGTCCTATCGTTAGTTAACTATAAATGTTGACTAACGTTGGGTCTAAAATGGTTTGGTCAAACAAAGTTGAGGATTAAACGGATTAGTAAAAAAAGTTAAAGATTTATTTAGTCCACCGAGTAGTTGGTGATTTCTTTGGCTGAAAATTGTGAGTTGAAGGTTTTTTTGGTATTTTTCCCTAAAAGAAATATAAGATTACTAGAAACCAAAAGAGAACACAAAAGAGATATAAGACTAGTAGAAACCTTCCTATCTTTATCAGAGCACACAATAGCAAAAAAAAACTGAAACCTTAAATCTACCACCTGGGATGTGACAAAAAAAAAGAGAATTGCAGGAAGATTGGGAGCCTCCAATCAAGTAAAAGATAAATTGATCGGAAAATCCTATTTAGAGACTAAACCCTAGAAGAAAATTGAAAGAAGAATAACAATAATGGAGCCCAAAAATCACAAGCAAAATCAAAAAATAAATTAAGATCCCAATAAATTAAAAGTAGAACGCAAGAGTATTTTGCAAGTGCATCAGGCGCTAAGCCATATAACGATGGATATAAATACATATAGCAAAGCCAATGGCAATGGAATTAAACTGGCGATAGTTTCTCATTCTTCCATGTTGTTATCTCTTAACAAATCGCCCCTCCACTCCCAATGAGCATATCCAACTCATTTCATCTTATCTGCAACACTCTTCTCTCGATATACCACAGTGATGTTGTGATGCAGATTTTGGAGTTTGTGCAAGTTTAGATGGAAGTCTCCATCTCCTGCTATGATCCACAGGTTATTGGGAGTTTCATTCTCCTTAGACCAGCTATCCATAAGAGTTCTTATCATGTTGTCGCTGGCCTGCTTTGATCCTGAACCAACCTTGACAAAGGTTATCTGCCCAAGCATCTCCTCCTCATTCTGGTGTGCCAATACAATATCTCGAACTCTGCTCTCTAAACTAACAACAATTGTAATGGAGACTTCACCAGTGTAGCCTAAATCTTCCAAGCGCTTGAAGATTCTCATTCATGTAAGCCAAATGAATGTAGACAGACATGTTTTCAAGGTCCCACAATATTTTCGTGGGAGTCCTTGCAAACAAAGAAGTTGGCATCTTCTCATCCTCAACGACATTCTCCTATAAAAATAAAATCATATTTCAATTTATTATAATAATTATGTCGAGATTCGCTAGCCGGCTCAGTAAGACATTGAAACTTATTAGCACAATTTTTACCTTACTTATCAGAGATGAATAGAGAGGACGATCCCAACCCTCCATATATGATTTCCTGAGTAGTGGAAAGATAAATACCACCTGCTGTTCAAGTGACAATATTGAAATAATGTTTACAACCGCTTCATAGCACCAGATGTCAGCATTTAGTGCTCCTGATTCTACAGCCTTGATTCTCTTTCATAAGTTTCTTTGACCAGTTCCTCCGAATAATCAACATTTTCATGGAAAATGTGCACAATTATTGTGCATGAAATTTTGATAATTTGCCACACTTTACTAAACTAATTAAATCTTTAAAAAGTTTGGAATTCTAAAATTTGTAAACTTAAATTTGTATTCAGAACCAACTTTATTTAAAAATATAAGGAGTCATGAAAAAAAAAATTTACCAATCAAAACTTTTATTTTTTTTACTTGTCGTCTTCTCGGGGAGTGAGCTTGCTGGCGAAGAAAGCTGCCGATAAAAACATATGTTTTTCCATCGAGTCATGTACGCTCAGTCTCAGTTTGATATGATTCTCATGTTGTCTTTTGTACTTCATTTCCCTTTTGTCCTTCATTTTCCCCTTGCTTTTCTTATCACCCTCCATGGTGTTATCTCTTTGTCACTCATAGTCCAGGGAGAAAACTTCCTATAGATTTGATTTCAAAAAACCAAGAAGTCAAGAAAATGGGAACGAACAAAAACCCTAAATCGAAACAAAGAGAAAGAAACTTAATGGAAGAAAGAGAAAAAAACTTACGCAAGAGAAATGATTTTTTCTAAAGTTTGACTGTTGCAAAGTAAGTTTGAAATAAACTCGACTCTCTGCGAGTGCGAATGGGGAGCAGCTTCCTGCGAATGGGGAGCAGCTTCCCAAGAGGGAACAGCTAACAATGACGTTATTGTCAACAAATAAAGTGATTTTCATCTGATTTGGGCTTATTATTAACAATGCAGTTTAGAATATTGGGTTGGGCTTATACATGATCGGTGAGTTCAATGTCATAAGACTGATTAAATATAAACTAGGAGAGAACCTGCGCGTATGTGCGGTTTTATTTTAATTTATATCTTAAATTATACATTTTAAAAAATTTTATTAAATTTTATTTTTATTATTAATTTTTTGCCTTTAAAATATTTATATTTTCTTTGATTTTTTTATAACATATTATTTGTAATTTTTTTACACCAGTTGTACGAAATAGTCCAAAATTTCTCTCATTATAATAAAGAATTAAAAACCTACTATTTAATTTCTGTATAAAAATGTAATAGTTCACATAAAAATATAAGTTGAATACCAGAGAGGAATATCTATTTATTCTTCCATCTTCATATTCTTTTTACTGTTGTAAATCCTACTAATATAATATTTGTCAATTTTCTCAATATACAATTTTGAGTTTTTTTGTTATATATATTTTATTGATTCTTGGTTTTTTGGTACAAAAAAAAACAATTGATGACATTTTTATATATCCACTCTTCTTTTTACTATTATTTTTTATATTTTTAATCTCTTTAATCATTTATTAATATTTTTATGTTTTATAAATTTATTAGTTAGAGTTTTATATAAGATTATTTGAAACTTCTTAATATATTCAGTTTCATAATTTTTTTCACTCACATTAAAATTTAATTATTTTTTTAGTTAAAAATGAAATTTAAATCATTTGAAAAAAGAAAATAGAATGGTGCATTTAAAAAGTTTTGTATTATATAATATTTATAAGTTGTAATATATTTAAATTAAATTTTAATTTGTTTATTATATAAATTTATTTATATACATATTCTTTAATGTGTTTCTTTAAATTTCATTAATTATTTTTTAATTAAAATTATAAATGGACAGGTGTCAACCTCTCCAATGCTGATGTGGCATTCAGCTGGAGAAAATTGATTGTCTTTTATATATAAGATTTCAGCATTTTTGGTTCTCTTTCCAGAAACTTTATTTTATTTTATTTTGGCTAAGATCTTTAGAGACTTAAATGGTCTAAACTATAAATTCCTCACAACAATATAATCGCTGAAAAATATTAATAATAATGAAAATATTATAAAACTAGAAGAGGATTATCCATTACTGATGTTAGTTACCAACTTTAACCGACTTACTCTTCTATATATATGAGTTACTACATTGTATTAATGTAACTGAGAGAAACAGAATCAATAATAAGAGAAACAATTTTTTTCTCCACTCTCGTCTATCTCTCCCTCTCCTCTCTATCGTCTAATATATATATATATACATATATATATAAACACATATCTCACCATACATATAGTTATATATCATATAATATATAATAGGGAGTTACATATCTCATTCTCACCAGTCACCAACCATATAACACATATCGTCCGTTCAATCTAATCTAAGCGATTGAGATACCGAGAAGGGCAGAGAGATTTTATAACACTCATACACTTCTACAACAAATCATACAACAGACTTCAACACATAAATCTTAAACATTTTTTTAAACCGGGTGCAATTTTGCTTGGGTTAAATGGGCCTAATATCTGGACCTTTTTTAAGAAGTGAGTTAGGTTATTTACGTTCCATTATGTAGGTTAGTTGTATTTGATTATTTGGAACTTGAATTAGTGGATGATTCAGCTTTTGATAACATATAGGCATTTCTATACTAAGTGAAAATATCTCTATTTATGTTGTGCCTGCCAAATAGAGCTGATAACAAAAAAATATATGGCGCGTCCGTACAATGGTATTTCATGTTGCTCAAACTCGTGGCTCGTCAGATTCGCATTTAACTAAGCTCGGAAATTGCCGGATCCGCATTTGATGCACATGCACGCTTGAGTCAACACTCAACTTATGAATTCGCGGAAGATTAACTACCGAAATGTGGTATGGAAGAAAATGTTATATTCCCATGTAAGAGCTGTAAGCTTGAACTTTCCTGCATTGGTAAATTTAACCCAAAAATACTTTGAATATAACCTTCATGATTAAAATAAATAAAAATTGTACATCACTAGTTATGGTGTCTCGATCATATATTTTTCTCAAAAGTAATTACCACAAAGACCACCTTTTGATTAGCTTAGATTGTAGGTTGAGTAAGCCTAAATCAATGTCTTTTTCAATCTTATTATTTACAAAAAAAATCCAGATAACGAATTATGCATTAGTATGTCTATTTAAATAAATAGAATTGTTGACAAGAACAAAAGAAAAGTTATATATTTCATGTATCTTCTTATCTTCCATATATTCATCACTTCAATTGCGTATTGAGTATAGTTAATAATGTATATAATAATCACATACAAGAGGGGGAAACAAAGTCTTTTTCCAACTCTCCAATAGTCCAAAACCTAACTAATGAGTGTAATCGACTAGTAAACCTAATTCTAACAAAGAACACATTCCAACCTATATATACATGCACAAGTCACAAGAAATTGTCATTATAAAATAGTATTCCCTTATATTTAACGAATACTAGTAAACAATATGAGCAAACTTCTTGGTTGCCTTGTCCTCATCTTCTTCTATATGGTCACAGCTGTCTCATCCGCCACTCTTACGGTGAACTGGTCTCTTGGCACCGACTACACTCCGCTCACCACCGGAAAGACCGTCTCCGTCGGAGATACCATCGGTGACACATCTCTTAACTCTCTTGAGACTTATTTTGTCTCACCATTACCTTTCCTTTTTTCCTTTTTACGTATATATGTTTATATATTAGGTTGAAAAGAAAGCCCAAAAAAAAACCCTATTCCGGAAACTAATCTCATTTTACTGGCATGATATTATGGTTTTGTTTACGTAGTAATTAAAATGAGCATGTAAACCGAAAAAAAAAATCAAATCATATGGATTCACAATTGTCCTGGATAACATTAATAATGTTACAATTGTGTTACTCAGTGTTCAGCTACGGTGCTGGTCACACGGTGGACGAAGTCAGCGAGAACGACTACAAGGGTTGCAGTTTAGGCAACTCCATTACATCCGACAGTAGCGGAACAACGACCATAGCTCTCAACACCACTGGTCCTCGCTACTTCATCTGTGGGATCCCCGGCCATTGCGCCGCCGGTATGAAGCTCGCCGTCACCGTCGCGTCGGCCTCTTCAAATGGTGTAGGAGGTGGCACCACCACACCAACCCCGTTCACCGGAGGTGCTGGTTACATTCCCACGACCACACAGGCCATTCCTTGTGCAGCTTGGGCCCTGTCTTTTCCATTAGAGGCTTTGGTTGTTAATTGGGCCATTATTTTTTATGCTTCGGCTTTGTCTTAGTTGAAAATTTTGTTGTATGTGTATGTGTATGTGTTGTTTATCTACATATCTTTCAAATTAGGAGTCTTATAATATGGATAAACTTAATTGATCAGAACTATACCGGAATATAGAAACTAAAATGAATCTTGATGCATGTAGAATGGTTTTGGTCTTTTAAAATCTTTTAAAAGCGATACTGAATTTGAACGAAATAAAAAAAAACCAAGATTGCCATGTGTTAGTATGTGAGAGCATCTTCTGAGTATGATACTCCTTAAAGCATAAGATCCACCGTCTCACCTAATTAGGTGGAGAACCCACTCGATCTCTCGTACATCTAAGCCGTCCATTTATGATTTATATATATAAACATTGTAACCACTCCAGATCTCTATACGAACCGACGCAACAACAGAATAATGTCGTTTGTTTTGTGTTTTTAACTAAGAGATGGTGACCATACGACTAATTTAGAAAGGTTATGATTATACATTTGGATGATCAAATTTCTCGATTTAAAATAGTTGTCTACTGTTTTATTAAAAAAAATAGATTTATGTACTGAGAGCTTATATCGGCTATTGCTTACGTTTTAGTATATTAGATTAGAAGAAGGAAAAACTAAACTATATCGTTTACATATCGGAAATCAGCCTAGAATTTGATTTGGTATTCTTTAGACTAAAAAAAAAAAGTTGATCTGATCTCATGAGAACATACATATTATTTAAAATTTGATATAATTATATGTACTTTGGCCTTTGGGTGGACATAATAGAAGAGTGACCCAATATTTTCATTCTTTTTACAATTTATTTATCATTTTTTTATTTCTTAATAAACTAAATTAAATGTAAACAACTTTGAATAATTATACTCCACTAAAATATGATAAAAGTGAACCGGTTACCGGTGTTTTTTATAGCTTTTTTATAAATAAAAAATAATAACAGAAAGAAAAAGAAATATCTCGGAAACATCAAATAGAGATCATAAACCAGCTTGCACACACCTCTATATAAACACAAACACAACACACGAAACGGCGAGAACAAGAGAAACAAAACACACAAATTAGGTCACGACAACAACAATGGCTAACGTTTTCCTCATCAGTAGCAGAAACAGAAGATCATTACGAACAACAACAGATCAATCAAAACCCAAGAATCTTACTGTGAAAAGGTCAGAATCTTCTTCAGACAGCAATTACTCAATATGCAAGAAACATCCGAAGCACAGACAGTCTCCTGGAATCTGCTCTCTCTGTCTCAACGAGAGTCTCTCCAAGTTGTCTCTCGATTTCCATGACTATACTCCAAGCATGAGCTCGTCTACTTCAAAAAAAGTGGCTAAAACGGGGTCGTCTTGCTCATCGGCTTCTTCAGATTCAGAATCAGATTATTCTACAACGGCGATCTCTTCTTATTACTCTTCCGTCTCTTCTTGTTTGTCCCCTCTACAACATCGATACAGTGAGATCGTCGTTAATAAGAGGAAAAAGCAGCGTCCCAAGAAACAAAACTTCTTCTCCAGATTATTTCTATAACTATTATTTTACCACATTTTGGTGTTTAATATATTCATTTTTTTCTCAGTTTTCGTCACCCCGCAAATACAGAGAATAAGCACAAGAAGATCTCAACAAATTGTTTTAAATATGTCGATTAAAAATTGGAAAAATCTACATCACATATACAAAATATTACAAATTTTTAGACCAAAAATCAATATTAGAAATATTAAGATAATTGAATATTACAAAAGAATATTAACGAATTGTTATATATAAAATATTCTATATACAAGTACACATTCTATTTCAAGTTCTTGAATTTCACGGAAAATGTGATTAATTTACAGTGGCCATTTGCGATTCGATGTGTAAACCATGTGAGAATTATTTATAAAAAAAAACAGAGAATGCAGACGAAGGCTGTGATTGGTTGGCACATGACCTTACCAGTTGGCAGAGAGAGGGAGTTAATGTACGGTGAGTCAGGAGCAAAGACGTGTTTTAGTGCTTCATTTATTCAGGTTTGGTATTACAGCTGGTCAAATTTACTAACTAGCCGTACCATCATATATAATACTCCTTATAATAAAATGTTTTTTACTTATAACAATACTAATCCATAGAAGTCCAATATCATAACAAATTTCATTCCATACAAAAATTTTCAAAATTTATTAGTAGGGGCTAACTTTTAAATAATCTATAAAATTAGTTAAAAAATTGCATAATCACATTAGAAAATGGTTATTTCGTGACTTCCAAGAAATCCAGTATCTTTACATGGAACTAGGCTTTGATCAAAACTCATTAAATTTACCTTTGAAAACTTGCTTGTTACGTTGACGAATAATAGCTTTGGTAATTAATACTAATAATCACTGTTTGATGTTTAATAATAAAAGAAGATCGAGAAGAGATCACGGAGATGGACTAAATGTTAAAAGAGCGAGTTAGGAGGAAATGAGTGGGTGGGTTGTACAAAGGTACACCTGAAGTGGCCAGTTCATGTCTGAGCACTGATGGATCTACTCAGCCGTTTTCCACGAACATTCTCTCTCTCTCTCTCTCTACAAATAGACCCTATTGGTTGTTTTGTAACACCTGTTTTTATATTGGGTTAATATTTATCTAAATTCTAGTGGATATCAATATTTGTTTCCTAAGAATAGTGGATATCATGTTTTAGCCAAGAGAAAAGCTTAATACGATATATGATAGGTTTGGTTTAGTAACATAGTTGCTATAAATTAGATTGATAATGTATAGAACGATGGAAATGTAATTTTAATGTAATTTAACGATTTTTTTTTACAGTTATACTACAATATGAAAGTTCATGGATTTTTACCTTAGATCCAATAAAAAAATGAATGAGTTATAGATTTCTTAACCTATAATTCGAAGATACAATTCCGACAAATTAAAACAGAAAGAAGATAATTTAACATTTTCATTTTGACCAATATGAGAATAATATGTGAAGTAAATCTTATTACGTTACTCGTCAAATTTAATTTTCAACTTTTCATATTTGGGATTTGGAAATCAGGCGCTGCTCATGGGATGAATATTATATGGGAGTAATTAGCATTATGCTATATAACTCTCTAGTGCCATTATAATCTCATAACCTGCAAATGAAATATACACATGATTTATTCATGATTATGAATTTATATACGTGAATCCTAATGAATCTCTTAAAAAAAACGTGAACCATAATTAACGATTATCCAATTTATTGAAATAGAAAGGTTAGTTGAGCACTACAAGAATGAGGGGTTTTTCCGTCGAATTAGTTACGACGACGTTACGTCGTATTTACGACGATTAAAAATTTCGTCGTAAATTCGACATAAAAAATGACCCTCGTAAAATCGTCGTAACATTACGACGATATTACGACGAATGAAGAACGAATTTTAATTCGTCGTAATGTTGTCGTAATATTTACATCGATAATACGACTAATTGTCATTTATCTTGTAATTGACGTAAAATCAATGTAAATGTGATGTAAGTTTTATTTCGACGTAAATTTGATGTAAATATGCAATGGCAATATGTTGGTAACAAAACAAAAAATTCTATATATACCTTTTCTTCTCACATTATTCCATCAACCAAAAAAACATATAAAGACACAAATTTTTTGAGTCTTTGAATGTTTAAGTAAAATTTTTAGTAGTTGAAATTTATATCAAATTTCAGAAATAAAAAGTCAAATATTTGTTTTTGAAATGTCTATATACGATCTACGAAAGTGGATGTATACGCCCAAAAATGGTGATGGGTCGTTGACTGAAGACTTCAAAAACAGATTGGAAATATTCATGTACCAAGCCGGCCTTATGCAAAATGTAATTGAAAGCGGCAAAATGTATTGTCCTTGTGTGAAATGCAAAAATAGGAAACATATTCCTATTGACACTGTCTGGCAGCATTTATTGAATAGAGGGTTCATGCCCCAATAGAAATGCTTGTATGTGCTTATGGATGTTTCAATTTTTGAATTTCATCAGTTTTGGTATAGTTTGTCGTAAATTCGTCGTAATATTACGACGAATTTACGACGATTTGTGGATACACAGCCGTCTTAATTTTTATGATTTATACGATTCGTCGTAAAATCGTCGTAACATTACGACGATTTTACGACGAATAACACGGATCATCGTAAAATCGTCGCAAAGCCCAGATACAGCCACGTGTGTTTGTCTTATTTGCTTTCTTGTACGGTGGGACCATTACGACGAATTTACGACGAATTCGTCGTAAATTCGTTGTAATATTTACGTCGAATTTACGAGGAAAATAAATTCTATATATAGGACCGCATCCCTTCCCCATTTCGTCGCTCATCTCTCCTTCCTCTCTCTATGCTTCCTCCTCCCTTGCATTCCTCCTCCTTTTGACGCAAAAAAGGTAATTATTTTTTCTTAATTACTTAAAATTATAATATTATTAAATAGTTTAGAAATTCAAACGGTTTAGGTCGGGAATTAGTTTAGGCTCAGAATTTGTTAGATTTAGGATCGGAATTTGTTAGATTTAGGATCGTAATTAAAAATTAATTGTAATTAATTTGAAAAATAAAATTTTATCGGTTTTGCAGACGATGACTCGACGGAGGACGCATTACATCAATTTCATGGCGGACGGACACTCTTCCCGGGCGTCTGCCTCGGGAAACACCGGGACCGATGTCCCTTCATCTACGGAGCCTCCCAGGTTCCGAATACCGCGGAGCAGTCTCTACCACCGCCTCCACCACCGCCTCCACCACCACCTCCACCGCCGGCTGCCGAACCGGTACCCGCCCCTCCTCATCCGTATGCACAGTTTACGGTTGAGGATTTACTAGCCCTACCGGGACGGGGGCTTTACGACGTCTGGTTCCCGGAAAAACGGAACCAGGCTTTTATTGGTAAGTAAACTTTTTTGTTTTTATATTTTTTTAAATTAATGCTTTAATTTACTTGAATATTAATGTAATAAGTTTTTTTTTGTTTTCATAGGTTTGATTTGGATAATTGTGTCGGTCGGAGCGTTTCCGACACAATTGAGAGTCATTTCGTGGACCCGCACTACAATTGGAGCAAGGTGTCGCAAGAGACGTTCGACACCTGGTACAAGTGCTTCGCGGTAATGTTTTATAAATCTTATTTATATCATTTTAAATTGTTTTAAATTTAATTAATCTTACTTTTATATTGTTTATCTAATTTTTTGTTTTCTTTTGCAGCAATGGTGGAACTGGGACATCGGGTTCAACGAGACGGTCCGCGAAGCTTTTCGGCTGAAGGCGCAGAAACGCCTAGTCATAACCGTTTCCGATTGGAAGCGGAAGTGGGAGACCGATGGAGACGACGCAAAGCCGAGCTCCATGTCCACTTCCTGTTGGAACGGGTTGAAGGCGTATTGGCTGGACCCGCATGCCCAAACCACTGCGGCTAAGTGTTCGGCAGTCCGAAACCGGGTCGATCCGGTGACTGGTGAGAAGTTAGTGACTCCGCACACTTCTGGCCAAATATCTTTTGCGGGAAGACGTCTCATGATGGTAAGTAATTAAATATAAATTATTTCATTATTATTTTAATTTTACTTATTGCTATAATTTATTAAATATTTTTGACTAATGTTTATTAATTGCTAGCCGAGGAGAACGGAGGAGAACTACCTCCAATGACGAAGCTCTTCGAGACCACTCACCGGAAGAGGGACGGGAGCTTTCTCGACGCTCGGTCCGAGGAGATCTACAATGCCGCTATGCAGCGGATCGCCGAGCGGGAGACCCAGGCCACACCTGACGGTACTATCCAAGTACCGTTGACCGTCGCTGAGCAAGATCAGATTTTCGAAGAGGTATGATCTATTTCAAATTTTTTAAAATTTATTATATTTATTACTTAATAAATAATTAACGTTTTCATTTTCCATTTGTAGGTTGCTCCGAAGAAGAAGGGCCGAACCTTAGGGATGGGCTCTATTAGAGACTGTCCTGCCGCCTCGGCTTCCGGATTTCGCACGCAGGAGGATCCGAGTCATCTTCGCCAGGAGCTTGCTACGGCCAATGCTGAGATCACCACTCTCAGGCATGAGCAAGTGGCCCAGAAGCAGGAGCTCACCGAGATACACGATCTCTTCGACATCGTTGCGGAAGCGGTTCCGCAGTTGGTCACCGCAATCCGAGCGAGGCAACAGCAAGCACGAAGGGTTTTTGAGACCGGTGGTACTTCCGGTATTGGACCATCGGACCAGCAGACGCAGGGTCAGTCTTCGGCTCCGGTAGTGCAGACAGAAAACGACGGTCCAGCAGCGACGGGCGGCCAAGACGGAGAGCCTCCTCGTGACGTCGATCTCAACCTCGACGATTACGAAATCACATTGTAGATTAGGTTTTTTTGTAAAAAACAATTTGTATTAAATTTTTTCTTTTTTTATAAATTATTTTCGAATTTAAATTTCAATTTAAATTATTTTTTCTATTTTTAATTTTTTATTATTTTAAAAATTCATTAATTAAATTAAAATCGAATTAAATAATTAATTTATAAATCGACGTAAATTCGTCGTAAATTTACGTCGATCTAACGTCGAATTATTAACGACGAATTTACGTCGAATATGTTTACGTCGGATTTACGTCGAAAGTTTACGACGAATTAATATCGACAATTAAAAAATTAGTTTCTCTTAATTGAAATTGTTCGTCTCTTTCGTTGGAAACTTTATGTCGCGTTTACGACGAATAGTTTCCGACGATTTTACGACGATTTTCCCGGGTTGGTAAGTTTACGACGATTTTACGACGATTTTGGTTTTACGACGATCGTTTTACGACGATTTTTTTTTCGTCGTTAATTCGACGTAAATGCTCTTTTACGTCGATATCTGCCGACGTAAAACTCAATCTTTCTTGTAGTGGAGTTAGCAAAACAAAACAAAACATGAACCCATAAGAAACTGGAAAGTTCCCGGAAAGTATGGGTGGATCTCCTTTTTTTATAAGAAAATATATTCATTTAGCATCAAACCGAGCAAAAACAATGGCGATGATGCATCGATGTTAAGAACAAGAGCTAGCTATTTAACAGGTATTTTGTCTATGGAGTAAGTAGTTGAAGAAAAATGTTCTAATTTTCCCATATTGATTTAAATCATAATTGGCCATCTGTAAACGTTTTAAATAGTAAGAAAACTAGAATTTTCATAGATTCTGAGAGTAAGTATGATTATTGACTTTGGATTCCAAAACGCAATTAATTTTTTGTTGCCAAACTTAGCTCACCAGCACGTGGTTGGTATGGGTGCTGCTCTCTACGGAGAGGCAACTAAGACCATGTTTATCGCAGATACTTATCATAGGTATTTAGTATTATTTAGATTTAAATAAATAAAAATTGGACAAGAATATAAGTATCGATATTTGTTTTAGACTTTTAAGCATCGATGCTTCAGTAGTTTTTAAAGCAAATGTAGCCATCTTATTGAATAGAATTAATGAGAAAAAACAAACTTTTTCTCTCTCCTCTCTTACTTCACTCATTGGATTATCTCTCCTCTAATTTATCTCTCTTATTTCTCTCTCTTCTCTTCTTTTATTAATTAAATATTAATTAAGTACCATAATAAATTCTTCCAATAAACATGGTCTAAAACTGATTTAGTGTAAAATTGTTACTGAAAGATTTTGAGATTCTTGTTGTGGTGGATCACGACCGTTTAGGGAATTTGGTCTTCCATGCCCAAATATTGAAATGGAGAACGAAGCTGGTTACATGCATTGTTTTGTTGGGATGTCGTCATGTCGTCTTGTACTCTTGTTATCTTGATCTAGTGAGAGTGAGCTGTGGAAAGACACTGACCATGCTTAGAGTTTAATTACTAGTAAATCAGTAATGTCATTGGTTATACCGGAGTTACGGGACTATTTAATAATGATTGTTTATTTTTTATTTTTAGAATTAAACCAGATCTATATAAGTTACGACACTGTCCATTTTCGAATTTAGAATCGTCTGCTCACGCAATTAACGCAACTCTTCTCTCTCTCTCTCTAGATCAGGTCAAACGTCACGTGACCTTCTCTTACGGTCTTACCTTTTTGGCTTCCTTTCTTATTTCTTAAAATAGAGTAGAAGAACCAATCAAAAATCGAAAGAAAGATCGTCGATTTTGGGCATAATAGATTAGGACCCATCGATGCATTTGACTTCTCTACTTTCCTTTTTTGGCAAAACACCTCTACTCCCGTAATAGAAACCTCATCGCTCACCATCGAAACACAGGACTCAAGAAGATCAAGATCCGTTTTTTCTGAATCTTTCTTTATTTCTTGAATGTTGCCGTTTGGATCGTTTTCAGAGAAATGCGACGGCGGAGGAAGCCGGTGGTGATGGCGGCGATACGGAGGGTGCTAACGTGCGCCATATGCATAATAGCATTACTCGGTTTTCTCTCTGTACATATCTACGTTGCTCCTTTCAACAGACTCCCCAGGCTTCACCTAAACAACAAACACCACACTCGCGTCCGTATCCAATCTCTACGCTCTCAAGATTTCTAAGTCGCTTCATCGAATTTGTTTCCGGAAAAGAATAGTGTTCTTCTTAACTCTGTTTCTGAGATTGGGATTGTTTTACGGACTTTGATTCCTCTGTATAACAGCGAGGAGATACCATCAACTACGAAAAATCGATCACAGAACAGAGCTCCACGAGGAACCTGTCTCGTTCGGAATCGATTGAATCTCCTTTCATCTCCAAACCCAAGGTTCAATTTTTACAACATTTCTTGAGATGTTCTTGTTTAGTGTAAAGTTTTGAACTTTGACTATGAATATTGTTTTAATTAAGAACAATGTGATCCAGTATCAGAGCTCAGTATCGGAACACATCAACAACACACAGGAGCTATTTCCTCCTCATATCTCAACAAACCCATCTTCTTCTTCCAAGGTTTGAATTCTTCTTAAATTTTGATTCTTGGTACAACTAAGCAAGATATCTAGAAGATGAGTTTGTCGCCTAAAGAAGAGTGGAAATAGAAGAGAGTGTTTGTATATACTAATCTTTTGATGCGTAGAGCGAGTTTCCAGAGTGAAGATTTGAGTTTGGTGGTTGCAGTGTTGCTAACACTAGTCATTTGTTTCTTGGATACAGAGAAATTCGATTGTTTTGAATAGAAGGATCATGCTTCTTTCGTGTTTTTCACTCTTTTAGATTTGACAGTTGAATACTACAAGCGGGATACCGGATTATGACAAGCTTTGGAAACCTCCACCAAACCGCAGTTTCGTTCCTTGTGTCAATCCCAATCCTAATTACACATGTGAGAAAAGAAAACTGTCTGTTTTGGTTTCTTTTTTTTGTAGCCAAAACCAAAGTCTTGTGTTTGACTCATGACTCAAAATCCTTTTCCATTCTCTCTGGTGATTTGGTTATTCAGCTCCATTGGAATCTAGAGGCTATCTTCTTGTTCACACAAATGGTGGTCTTAACCAGATGCGTGCTGGGGTAAGTATGTATTAATATTCTTTGTGCTGAACTGCACTCACAAGTATGTAATACTTATAATGGCTGAATCATCTTCCATTGTAAAAATTGTACAGATATGTGACATGGTAGCTATAGCCCGTATTATAAATGCAACACTTGTAGTCCCAGAGCTCGATAAACGATCTTTCTGGCAGGATACTAGGTTAATTCCATGTTACCATTCTCTGTTTTTTTTTTCTTCTTGTCTTGGCTTTTTCTTGATCCTGTTTTAACCTGTTTTTGTTTCCCTTTTTTGGATTGATCCGATTGAAAACAGTAAGTTCTCGGATGTATTTGATGAAGATCACTTCATCAATGCTTTATCTAAAGATGTGAGAGTCATCAAGAAGCTTCCAAAAGGTATTGATGGACTCACGAAGGTGGTTAAGCATTTCAAAAGCTACTCAGGATTTAGTTACTACCAAAATGAGATAGCTAGCATGTGGGATGAATACAAGGTGTGATCATGTATTCTTTAACTCTTTCTTGTGGGTGCTTAAAATTTTTTTCTGTCTTATAATGTTTTCTTCACTCAGGTGATCCGAGCAGCCAAATCCGATTCTCGTCTTGCAAACAACAATCTACCTCAAGATATTCAGAAGCTGCGATGCCGTGCTTGCTATGAGGCTCTACGCTTCTCTACTAAAATCAGATCAATGGGAAATGTAAAACTATTGATTTGACCTATAACCATCTCAGAGGACATATCTTCCACTCTAACAGTTTATGTTTCTGTATCTAAATTTTCGATTTTTATGATAAAAATGTTGCAGCTTTTGGTTGATAGGATGAGATCTTATGGTCCATACATCGCGTTGCATTTGAGGTTCGAGAAAGACATGCTAGCTTTCAGTGGCTGCAACCACGGTTTATCTGCTTCTGAAGCTGCTGAGCTAAGGACGATCAGGTAAGCAAAACAAAGAAACAAAAAAACTACTGATTTGTGTAATTTCTTGCTTGTTGTTACTTTTCAAAGAAGACGATTGCGTGTTTAGGAAGAACACAGCGTATTGGAAAGTGAAAGATATTGACGGAAGAGTACAAAGGCTCAAAGGCTATTGTCCACTGACTCCAAAAGAAGTTGGAATTTTGCTGACAGCTCTCGGATATTCATCAAAGACGCCGATATATATAGCTGCTGGTGAGATTTACGGTGGTGAGTCTCGGTTAGCCAGTCTAGGCTCTCGTTTCTCCATGTTAATGAGTAAGGTATTACTAAACAATGTTTCAAGCTTTTGGTTATTGATTAAGCAATGGGACAGAGTAAAGACTGAACTCTTTTGTTATATAATGAAGGAAAAATTGGCAACAAAAGAAGAGCTTAAGCCATTTATGAACCACTCAACTCAAATGGCTGCACTTGACTACATTGTTTCCGTCGAAAGCGATGTTTTTATTCCATCGTATAGCGGAAACATGGCAAGAGCTGTTGAAGGGCATCGCCGGTATCTTGGTCACCGGAAAACCATCTCTCCAGACAGGTGAGATTGTGTGTTTTTGTGCTGGTCTTAAGTCATCGAATCTTACTTACTGACATTTTCTTTTGTGTTTGTGATTCAGGAAAGGCATTGTGAGGTTGATAGACAAAATTGGAAGAGGATCTGAGAAAGATAACATGAAAGTGTATGAAAGAATCGTAGAGATTCACAAAACCAGGTAAAGCAAAAACCAACATTTACATTTAGTATTACTCATCTCGATAATGTAGTGGCACTAAGTGTTGTGGTATATAACAACACAGGCAAGGATCACCAAGGAGAAGAAAAGGACCGGTTTCTGGAACAAAGGGTTTGGAGAGACATCGTTCTGAGGAATCTTTCTACGAAAATCCATTACCGGACTGTCTCTGCCAGAGAGACTCAAGTAAACCGAGATGATGAGACATGAGAAGTGGATATATAACAGGCCTTGTGGGATTTATCCATGCTTATTGGCATTGAGTATAAAAGTTCAATGATAGTTATAGGCATATTGTAGGTTATAGCATTATAGTGAAACCACTGCTGGTTAATGAATCAGATGTTATCAAACAGTTTGGTAATGAATGGAAACCATTTTTTTACGTTTTGAAAACACAAGTTTTTCAAAGTGGTTATGCGATATACATGTCTAAAATATATTGTACCGTCTGTTGTCTTCAAATTATGAAGGAAATATTGTCAGAACCTTATATGTCTTCCATTGTTTGTTTAGATTGGTATAATAATGATAAATAATTCAGTATGCAACCTTAGAGAAACAGAGGAAAAATGTCTCAGGTGCTAAAAATTGAAGCTCGCCATGGAAAAGCATATAATCAGGAAGAACAACATTTCAGAATCGGATGATCCTCAAAACTTGAGTTGAGCATTAATATTAAAAGGAAAAATTTGAGATTATAAGTTTTGTTAAATTCTCACATATTTATGATGGGGAACCAGAAGTGCTGGTTTTGTAAAATCTTATTAAACTCTGCAGTGTAATTCGGGCGAAACCATGAAGGTAACAGCAAAAGAGGATGATGGGCATATGATTCTTCTTCTTCAGGCAGCAGTCTTAAAGAGGACCAGGGAAAGTTCCGTTCTCTCTCTGCTCGTCACTATCAACTGCAAAAACACAAACAGATAGATTTGCAGTGTTAAGAAGCAGAACAGCCAAAAAACTTCCCAACAGAAACAGAGCTAATTGCCTGACAATTTTGTAATCTCAAAAACAGTGAACTTAGTCTATTTAAAAACGTCTTCTTCAACTAATCATCATCATCTATCAAGTTATTGGAACCACTCAAGGAGTGAAGAAAACTAAATGGAAGATATACCCATTCGCTGGGGCAAAGAGATCGATAAAACTTTGCAAACTTATCGCATTCTGGAGCTTCGTCACCCTTAGCAGCTACACATCTGGAGATTTGAAAACAATCAGAACACTTAGACATGGAGAGAGAGATTATAACTTAGGAAAAAAGGAAAACCACATCGATTTTTCACCTGTGATATTCAATGTAACGTGTGAAACAATGCCTAGTTTGGTTTGTCGTCGGGAAACGGAAATCAGCAGGAGCTGTCTCAAGCTGACAATACAAAAAAACATAAACACCACATGAGCCAACTCGATCAATAAAATCAAAGTTAGCATCTTTTTGCTGGGTGGATGGCTACTACAAAATACCTTGATCTCATCCGGAGTTTCCTCAGCAACTTCTTCACTAGTGTTTTCGTCATTACTTTCTTCAGCCGCAGCTGGAGCCTCTTCAGCGTTGTCTTCAGGCGCAGCTGGAACCTCTTCAGAAGTCGCTTCTGTGGAAGCAGGAGACTCAGACTTCTCTTCAACAGCAGAAACCGCTTCCTCAACAGGAGATTCTTCTTTGGCTTCGTCCTTGCTGCTAACTTCTTCAGCTTGAGTAGTAACTTCTGGTGCCACCTCTTTCACTTCCACAGGCTTTGCAGTTGTGTCTTGCTTCACTTCTTTCTCCAAATGATATTGCTGCCATATGGTTCCAGATGTTAGACCAAATGATACCAAACATAGATTCTCACCAGACACTAATAACTCAATTTGTGAATATCGATCCGTTTTGTCACAAAAGAAATTTCTATAAGCTATTCATGTTATTTACAATGATACAAAATTGTAAAATGTTTGCTTTTACAACTCATCTAAAGATTTTATCTTTGATAACTAACTAAACGCAATTTGGTCTTAGAAGAAAAGAAAATGCATTGAGAATTATAAGACAAAAGAAACTGGCAGGATCCAATCTTGTTGACCTGTTCAAATCAATCTGTTCTGGTAAATTGATCGGAATATTGAAAACCTTTTAAGATGAATCGAAGAGAGAAAGAAATCTTGTTTTGGCTCACTATCAAATGGTAATCAAAATCGAATTGAATCAGATCTAACAAATGTGAAAACTGAGAAAGAAACACAAAGGATGAATCAAAAACCAATTGAAAACCGAAATCAAATTGAATCAGCTGATTCTTCAGTAGATCGAACGAAGATCGGATGAAAACTGAAAACTCAGCATCGGCAAGATACAGCAAAGAAGAGAGAAAATGAGAAATGGGTTTAGATGAAGAATACCTCGGAGAGCGACGGAGTTTGAGCAGACACAGCTTCCGCCATTGAAGAGTGTGGTCAAAAGAAACTCGAAGGATCTTCAGGTGAGTGGAGAGCGACAAGGATCGGAGACAGAATCTTTTGATGATAAACACTCGAGCAGATTGTTAGGTTTAAGCTCTCCAGGACCTATCTGGCTATTTCCTTACAGAACAAAACGACTGTGTTTTAGTTGAAACATTAATTGGGCATCGATTTTCTAAATCCGCTTTAGGCCCAATCTAGGGACAGAGAGAAATTTACATTAGAAAATTAAAGTCCAAATCAGAAAAAATATTTGGAAAACCAAACTCCTGCTGATCAAATAACAACTAAAAAAAAAGAAATTTGAAAATATAATTTTTTTTGGTCAATGATCCATATATTCATTTCAAAATTACTGATGATTTATTATAGTTCGAATAAATAATTTTAGAAACAAAATCAATAACTAAAGATCACAATATCTCAATCTAACCAATGCATTGCGAAACAGTGTCCACAAAAGCTTACACATAACGAAAATAATCTGAAGGATCACACGATTAACACCACTACTACTTAAAAATAAAATAAATTAAAACACCATAGCTTCACTTGAACATTTTCACTTGACCATTTAAGAATATTCAAATTGTGTTTTATCTTCCACCACAAATTAAGACATATAAGGAAATACTCAACAAAATGATAAATCTGCGGATTGTTTTGTCCCCAACTATGTTTTGGGACGTGGACGATGATGGATAGATCATAAAAAAAAAAAAAAAAAAAAAAATCAAAGATATGAAACAGTTATTTATCCATCCATAGAACGCAACGGATAGAGTTTCCTTCCATCGATAAATTGAAAGCCTTGTTAATTTCCTCAAAACTTAATTCGTGTGTAATGAAACCGTCCAGATTAAGCTCCTGCAATTTTTAAAAAGAATATAAAATCACATTGTCACATATATAGAAGCATAAATGAATCACATAAACTATAATTAAATAGATTAAGTTATACCTTTTTCAAATAACGATCGACGAGAATGGGAATATCAAGTTTAGGTTTGAGACCACCAAATAAAGTTCCGCATATAGTTCTGCCTCTGAGAAGATCATAACTACCCAAGCTTACTGGCAGTTTATATTTTTCCATCCCCAATATTACCGTTTTACCCGATCCCTAAAAATGAAAAGTAATAATCAAGTGCCAAATTTCTGTTTATACACGGAATGGTGCTAAACCAAATAAAACCGGTAAAACCGTACCGTGCGAGTACTATTGAAAGCCTCCTCCATCAAAGAAGCTAAACCAATGCACTCAAAACTGTAGTCAACCCCTCCTTTTGTCATTTCCTTAACCACCTTTTTATAAATATTCAACAACTACTTTAATCTTTTTCCGCAGGTATGTTTCAAATTTAAATAATGAAAACTTATATGCAGTAAGGAAATTGAAAATTAATATAAAGGTAGCTTTAAAATAAAATAAACCTCGCTAATTGTCTTCTCCTTATACAAAGCAGGGTTGACGAAATCCGTGATCCCGAATCTTTTACCTACTCGACATCGATTAATAGTTATAGGTTTTTTAGGTGAACAAAAAATAATTCAACATGTAGGCTTCTGTTCCAAATTAAAATTCAAAGATTCGGAGGTTCGAGTGATGATAAAATTTTGAATACAAATTCATATACAACCTCTTGCTTTTTACGTCGGGATATCTAAGATTCAAATACGTTAAATATATGTTTTAGACGTTGTGCGATATTGCAAGAGAAAGAAATAATGAAATAAAGCAACCGAACCTATTTCAAATTTGTCGGGATTGAGATCCACACCGATGATCTTGGAAGCACCACGGAGCCTGGCTCCTTCTGCAACCTATTTACCAACTCATTTGTTTTTTTGTCTTCTAAATCATTTAACAATATGATTCGCAAATAACTAATATAAGAAGCAATTCACTTGTTTTATGAATTGCCAAAAACAAACTTTATTTAGTTTTTAAAAAATTACCGCAAGTCCAACAGCACCAAGGCCAAAAATAGCGACGGTGGAGCCTTCCTCCACATCAGCCACCTTCCATGCAGCACCAACACCTACTCCACGTGTAATTATATAACTTTTTCTAACAAAGTGAACTTATATATCTAACTTTTTCTAACAAAGTGTTATTTATATATCTAACTTTTTCTAACAAAGTGTAATTATATATGTATCTATTTATGTTTTCACCTCATTATATATGTATCTATTTATGTTTTCACCTCGAATAAAGTTATAATAGTCAAAATCGACTCTAGCTAAACGAATATGAACAGAACAAATATAAAAAGCGATACCTGTGGAGACACCGCAGCCGAGCAAAGCCGCTTTATCAACGGGGATCTCAGGGGATATTTTGACTAGATGAGCGATATCAACGACGGTATATTCAGAAAAACTCGAGACAAAGATAAAATGGTGAATATCTTCTCCCGTAGAATCTTTGAATCTCGAAGCCATCCCGTACCGTCTCGTGTTTGACAAGAAATCGTCGGCAAATCTCGCGCACCAGTTGCTCTTTGAAGATTTGCAGTCTTTGCAATCTTCGCACTGAGGGTGAAACACTGGCAAAACGACGTCGCCTTGCTTAAATCCATCCACGTTTTCTCCAATGCTCTCGACCACACTGGATTGCGTGTACATTACCAATGATCAAAACAACAGATTCAAGTCACTAGGCAATACATCTATTAACACCCAAAAAAAGTAAATAGGCAGATTCTTGAAGAAGAGTTGAAATTTGAAACCAAAGAAGCAAGATTCACCCGACTGCTTCGTGTCCTAGAATCCTAGGAAACCTTGCAGCTGGTCCCTGGAAAAAAGAATAAAGGATTTAGTGAAACTGAGTTTTGAATGATGATTATATAGATTCTGCGTTGACTTTGTGATATATAATATTATCAACTTACACTGTCCAGTTTCCAGAAAGTTAAATCAGTGTGACAAAGAGAAGTGCATAGAATCTTAATTCGAACTTCGTAAGCTTGAGGTGGATCAACTTGGATCTCCTCTATTACCAATGCTTCTCCTGCTTTTCTACATACTGCTGCTTTGCATCGAATCGGCTTTCCTTCGTTGATGGTTAATGAAGATGTCATGTCAATGGTGAATGATGGATTATGATGAACAATGATGGAGTGGAAATGAGAGAGAGTCGTTTGTTCTTCCTATTTTGTCTTTCTGAATATCTCACCATGCCAAACGATTCCCCAGTTCTTATCGCTAACCTACTTTTAGAATAAAGTATTTTTGTAGTGGAGATGTATTATTAAGCTACTTTAACTAAAAGGGTATAATAATAATTAAGCTCGTCTCTATTCTACTGACAGTACGAAAATGTTGTGTCTATATGTCTCGTAGTCTATAACTCTATACTCTAATTATTATGTTCGTCTCTATTGACGGCCTAATTTTATTTTGTCTTGAAGATATTTTTTTTTCTTTCAAATGAATCGTAAAGAAAATGAAAACATTGGCAGATGATTGTATCGATGCAAAACATATCCTGAGCTGGTGGTTGGTAGAATAATAAAAGATTAATAGCAGTATATATATACATTTTTGATCTTGATTGAATTTCAATTAACCAACGTTTTAATTAATTGTGTGTTTAACTCGGACATTTCATTCTCTTTGATAAAAGCGTTCTTTTAAGACTTGAAAACTTGACTAAGCTCAGTTGGTAGAGCTGAAGACTGTAGTTGTTATCAACAGTTAATCTTTAGGTCGATCATTTTTTTTTCTTGAAAAAGAAAAAGACGTAGCAATTAATTACTTATCCAAAGTGGGTAAGCTGATATAAGTTTTATAGGGCAGGCATTATTAATTTAATATTGTTAGTATAATTTAGCTGAAAGATTAGAAGACGATTTCAGATTTGAACTCAATACATAAGGGTAAAAAATAAAGAGATTTTGACCAATGTGAATTGAAGTAACCTTGCAAACTAAATTTTTAAAGATTTTGTAGAATTGACCCTCATCTCTCCAGAGTGGCTTCAGTCACTGCTTATCCATCCATAGAATGCAGCGAAGAGACCTCCCTTCCTCTAATAAATCGAAAGCCTTATTGATTTCCTCAAAATCCAATTCGTGTGTAATAAAACTATCCAGATTGAGCTCCTGCAATTATAAAAAGAAACTTTAAATCTCTTGAAAACATAGTAGATACTCAATTACTCATATGTAGGTTGGAAAGAAGAAGTAAAACACTTTCTATGAAGTTAAACACTATTCTTTTCCACAAGGAACATACTCTTCTTCTTCTTTTCCCAAGTAATATATATATATATATATATATATGTATATTTACCTTTTTGTTGGTTTTTGAATTAACATCTTCGTAAAGTGTTAAAAAATGAAATCTGAGTCCACATAAATTCATTAATATATATATATACCTTTTTGAGGTAATGATCCACGAGAATCGGAATATCTAGTTTGGATTTTAAACCACCGAACATGCTTCCGCAAATACTTCTGCCTTTAAGAAGATCAAAACTAGCCAAACTTATTGGCGCTGCATGCTTTCCCATTCCCAACATTATCGTCTTTCCTGATCCCTGTTTTGTTGTTTATTAATTTTTCAGTTGTTAAAGACATTTTAAATTGTAAAACATTCCTTCTTTTTTTTTGGTTCAAGAAAAATAAAAACATTCGATCTTTTAACCAAAAAAAAATCGTAAAACAGTTTTGTTTAACCAATAAAATGAATGAATGATGTTGAGCCGATCGAGAATCGATAAGATACGTTGTAAGCGTACCGTGCGGGTGCTGATAAAAGCCTCACTTAGTAACGAAGCTAAACCAACGCATTCGAAACTGTAGTCAACTCCTCCTCCTGTCATCTCTTTAATCACCTTTCAGGAAAAAAACAAACAAAATCATTATTTTTGGCAAATAGATTGATTAATTAATGCACGTATGTAATATCTATATACGAATGTATATGAAAATGATATAAGATAAAGGAAGATAAATAATTTACCTCACTAATCTTCTTTTCTCCGCACAACGTAGGATTGACGAAATCCGTGAAACCAAATTTCTTACCTATTCAATTTTAAAAATTAAAGAAAATTCAAACAATTAATAAGTTTATACATGATAAATAATAGGGTTCCTCCGTTTTCGATAGGTGATACTTAATTTATTAATTTGAACTTTCTAAGCGATGTTTTTTTTTTTTGACAATGCAAACAAATGATTTATTTATCTAATTGTCTTTTTATTGCCAACTAACTAAACATCTATTCATAGTACAGTACATGGTTTTTAATATAGTGTTACTGTATAAGAATACTAAATTACCAACCAATGTGGTCAGTATTAGCCAAACAAAGAAATAGTAACTTTTAGCAAAGAAATAGTACCTAGCTCGAATTTATCAGGATTGAGATCGATACCGATGATCTTTGCGGCCCCACGCAATCTGGCTCCCTCGGCAACCTTTTTTACCAAATCATAACTAACGTGTATTAAAAAACTAATTATATAAATATTAAACTGATAACGAACTGTAAAATGTGCTTTTCTTTTCCTTTATAGAATGATTTATTATCATATTATGGAAAAAAAGCAAAAAAAAAAAATAATAATAAAAGAAATACCGCAAGTCCAACAGCACCAAGGCCAAAGATTGCAACGGTGGAGCCTTCCTCCACGTCAGCCACTTTCCATGCAGCACCAACTCCTGCTCAAACGTGGCGCACCATAAGGCCACGTATGTACAATTATTTGACTTCTCATAAAATAACAATCCCACCCCTAGTTTCTACTTTTCTTTATGTTTTGACCCCAAATATATTTAAAGTTATTTATAGCAACCCTACGGATTACGGAAATAGAATTAAGAATAGTGAATAGAGTACCGGTGGAGACACCGCAGCTGAGCAAACAAGCTTTGTCAACGGGAATGTCATGTGAGATTTTGACGAGATGAGCGATGTCAACGACGGTATACTCAGTAAAACTCGAGACAAAGAGAAAATGGTGAATATCTTCTCCGGACGAGTCTTTGAATCTCGAAGCCATCCCGTATCGTCTCGTGTTTGAGAAGAACTCGTCGGCAAATCTCGCGCACCAGTTGCTCTTTGAAGATTTGCAGTCTTTGCATTCTTCGCATTGAGGGTGAAACACTGGCAAAACCACGTCGCCTTGCTTAAATCCTTCAACGTTTTCTCCAATGCTCTCCACCACACTGGATTACGTAATTAGGACAGATTCTTGATTAATACTCACAAGAGACTAATTAAAATATGCATATGAATAATGTATCATGTAAGAATATTCACCCGACTGCTTCGTGTCCTAGAATCCTTGGAAACCTTGCAAGCGGCCCCTGGAACAATCATAAGGATTTAGTGAAATCGAAATTTTGAATGAAATATAGATTCTGAGTTGACTTTGTGATATATAATATTATCAACTTACACTGTCTATTTTCCAGAAAGTAACATCGGTGTGACAAAGAGAAGTGCATAGAATCTTAATCCGAACTTCGTAAGCTTGAGGTGGATCAACTTGGATCTCCTCTATTACCAATGCTTCTCCTGCTTTTCTACATACTGCTGCTTTGCATCGAATCGGCTTTCCTTCGTTTATGGAGAATGAGGTCTTCTCCATGGTGATTATGAGATGCACACAAATACACAATAGGTGAGTGGTGGAAGAAGAGAGAGAGTGAGAAAAAATCTGAGTCTCTTCTTCTCGCTATCTTATCTTCAAGTGCTACAAGTCTACATTTTGACCCAAAAAAAGGTGTTACAAGTGTACAACACTATTAAGTGTTATTATAAATATGTCTTTTACATATTGAAAATTAGAAAGTAATATACATGAAGTATGGACATAAATGCATTATTGTTTTTTAATAAATAAATTGTTATTGGTACAAATACATATTTATATGTATATATATATATATATAACAAGACATTTTTACTTAGAAACACATATTTATTTCTGACAAATATATATATATATATATTTGTCTGATAAAACAAAACGTTTATACTTCTCCAATCGAACTCCATCCCACCAAATATAGCGTTCTCTCTTCTCCAATGGAATTTCAAATGCAACTCCAAAATTTTATTTTTAGAGGTGTTTCACTATTCACAAAACTCTAAAATTATAATAATATTTTATTATTACTTTATTATAATATTAGTATTATATTATTTATTAATTAGTTAAATTTCATAAATATAATTAATATACCAAATTGTGTTTTTTATCTTATCATTTATAGTAATATAATTTTTAAATGTAATTAATATGAAATTTAATTGTAATTAATATAAATACATAAAATATTTAAATTAATATTATAAATAATTAGTTGTTAATGTTATAAATAATTTGTTGTTATCTATGAATAATTAGTATTTGTCAAAACATTAAAAAGTAAAGAAAAATTTAAATTAATAATATAATAATAAAAATATCTTTTTTAGTGTGAGATTTGGTGTTGTGGTTGAAGATGGAAAAAAACACTATTCACTCAACACCAAATTTGCCACTATTCACAACACTGGTGTTTAGAAACACATATTTATTTCTCAGATAATTTGTATCTGATTCTAAAATTCAAATCATCGCGGCAAAAATGGAATCTGTTTTAATATGTTGACAAGATTGACACAAATTTATAAAGAGAAAGATAACAAAGAAAGAAAGAAAAAAAGATGACAAACGAACAAATATTTACAAATGTTCCGAGAAGAGAAAACCAAAAAGAGGTCGAAGATGATTTAAGTGCATTTTCGTCTGCACAACGCACGAAATGGTCATGTATCTAATTTTTTGAATAATGAATATCTGTTAATTATAACATAATATTAAACCTAACTTCTCCAATAAATTAATATTTAGCGTAAGATAGTTTGTTATACACAGCTAATTGATGTGTTTGTTGTGCATTGTGCGTATACTCAATCGCTCGAGCTCATAGACACGAACAGAAACCCATAGACATGCATTATGCATTTATGCATATTAAATGCATATGGTGTACCCACGAGCCACTTGCGAGAAGCACAACCCGAGAAATTTCAAAACAAAGAATGCATTATATGTATGAAAAATAAGTAACAGACACATACTGACATACACATGTGTATATAGGATAATGTTTTATTTAGAAGTAAGAGCCTGATACAAAATTCATGAAAAGGATTTCTTCAGTTAGATAAAGTTTTATGTTCTAATTATTAGATGGTAAACTGCTAAAATATACTTATCAAATATCAAATACAAAATTAACACACGCGCAAAGAATTATGTAAATATGTATATTATATATGCTGTACGGCGTCATCATATCATAATGATATCATCATTAGAAACTACAAAGCATATTTATTCTGGTATATTGGAACATATAACTTGGTGTTTTAAGAAAATTTCAAAGAGCAGAGGTTAAAGTAGATCACGCATAGGTAGAAAATTGGGAAATAAAATAAATGAAGAAGGACAAGAAGAACAAGGGAATATAAAAAAAGTTGCAGTTGATAAATTCTTAAAAATTGTATCTTTGTTAACTATATAAATTTTCAAATCAATTTCTCATTATAACATTCGGTTATCAAAATACATACGATTTTGTACATTTTAAATTATTTTATTGTATATCATAATTAGGTGTTTGTCTCCGCATGAGAAAATTGATTCCGCATGATAAAAACCCGTGAGTCCGTGACGGACTTACGTCCATTTCGTTTTGTCTTACTGCTACTTGTTCATCTGTGGTCAATCAAGGTTGTCAAATGTCAATCAACATGTTTTTGTTTTAAAAAAAAAACGTTATCTACTTGAGATTTCTCTACAAAGATTTATCAACATATTTGTTTTAAGAAAAACGTTATCTACCTGAGATTTATTTACAAAAATTTACATAAAGGAATTTTTGCAGTTATGAAGTTTTACTATCCGATCGAATGCAAAACACCAAACAAACGACTTTTAACTTTGAGGCCTCATAAGAGTTCGAGTATGTTGAAATTATAAGAACATCTCCAAGAGATACTTTATATTTGAAGTATCAGGTATTTCAAATTTGAAGTGTGAGGTGTTTCTCTTCAATGGTGATACTTCAAAATAAGTTTCAAAAAAAATTTTAATTTGCATTATAGTCCTTCCTATTCAACATAATCAGTTAAAAATCACAACATTTTATAAGTAACATTTAAACATACATTACAGAAAAATCACAAACAACATTAATTAATAAAACATGATAAATAATATAAAATATATTAATAAAATCATAAACTACAATAAAATATTAAATTGCTCACTAAAATTATTTCCGAAATACTCTCATATATGGTCAATCGATGCATTTCGAAGTGGTAGATGAGCTTCTTTATTTTTTATTTGTAGATTACGAGCTAAAAATTGTTGAAATTGGATATTCTCGTTGATTGCCTTTTATTTGTAGATTACGAGCTAAAAATTTATGTGTTCTTATAATTTATCTTTAGTAATGTTATGCTATATTTTTATGTGTTAGTATATTTTATTTTAAATACAAGTTGTTTTTTAATTTTATCTGTTAAAATCATAATTATGAAGACATATATAAAATAATTATGAGATATATCATTATAGAATTAAAATGATAAACAAACATAACTAATAACATTATCTATAAAGATAGATAATTATAAGGATTAAAATGCAAAAAGAAAAATGATACTTCAAATTTGAAGAATTGAATAGTGATACTCTATATTTAGAGTATCACTATTCAATTCTTCAAAATTTGAAGGTTTGAAGTATCTCTTGGAGTGCAAGAAACTTCAAATATGAAGTTATAGAGTATCTCTTAAGAGATGCTCTTACTAAGTCTTTAAGACTTTCAGAGACTTTTCTTTAGTTTGATCTTAGCCTAGTAGCCTTCACCACATCATGGATTTTCTTCCTTTTTTTTTATATAAACTACTCGGGTTATTGGGGCCGGAGCTCGACTAATCTCAGGATGTGCAAGTTCGTTGAATACAAACACTCGTGAAACACGGACTGAAGCCCAGAGCTATTTAGTCCAAACTCCAACATGCGTATTTTTCTTTTTCCTTTTTTTAGTAATAATCAAACCAGGGGAGAACCAACTGACACCTTGCCCCTTATTAACTACCACCAGCCCACGATCACTAGATTAAGTTGTGTCCATGTTCTTGAGTATTCTCTAAGTATTAAGAGGGATCAAAACTTAAAACACTTATATCTCCAAAAAAATGGACAGTAAACTTAATATTTTCCTCATAAGTGTATATATATCAAGTATCTCAATTAATAAATGATGATGGATTCATAATAACAATATATAAGAAATTTAAAGAGATTCTTGATCATAAATTTGAAAATGGCCGGTCTAATGTAATTTGGAGCCTAAAGCAAATTTAAGAAACATGCCCATAGAAAAAATTTGTATTACCAAGGTTTGAACTTAAGAAAAACTAAACCAAAACAAAGTAGTTTTAGGGTTTTACCATCATACGAAGTAATATTTTTCAAAATATATTTTTGTTGCCTAAAGCTTAAGCAAGCTTGTTGGGTTTTAGGTAAAGGCCGTCTCTAATGTTGAACCACAGAAAACATAGAGTTTAAAGAAACACACAAAACTTCGAATTTATATAGGTACGACGAATGAATCTGTGTATCTGTGCAGTAAATCAGTTACTAGGGTGCTTAACCTCTGGCGAGATGTAGGGAATAACTTGTCAATTTCCGTGTATATTCTTATTCTGCTCTTAGATTAATTAGGCCTGTGTGTGTGAGTGTTAAGGGTAAGAAAGCATATGTTGACGTTATCTCAATGTTGAGAAGGCATACTTGCAGAAAAGAGTTAGTTAGATGGTTCTAATTTCTAAACCTTTTTGGTTAATTTGTCGCTCTTAGGCCTAGACTATTGACAATGGCTCATTTGCGACACTGGTTTGGTTAGGCTCTCACTTACATTCATTATCCAATCCACATGTTTGCTCGGTTCCCCGTTATGATATTTCTTCTCTTGGTCCTTTAGGACCTTTACCATCATTGGTTGAAACTGCCACAGTAACAAAAAAGAAGAAGAATCGAAAGTTGAATTCGCTGAATGTATTTGTGTGAAGCAGAGATTTTTATTTAATCAAGAAGCGGGAACATATATGGATTATGGATATAACCTTTCAGCGAGTGTAAATGCCACGTTGTAATAGGTTGACTCCTGGTAGTTAAAATTAATCCCCAACTCTATCTACAAGTTGTCATTTATGGACAAAAAACTATAATTGGTAAAAAATTTAGCAACCATAAAGCATTTTGAAAAAATTAATATATGCACGTAAATGCAATTGATTGATTGGACTATTTTTATTTCCTTTCCTATACCATCTATTTGAATAGACACAAAAATTAATTTTGTGTTTGTGACTAGTTGACTACAACAGTCAAATAGCATTGGCAATACTTTAATTATGCAAACAATTCTTAGCGCATAATTTTTTTGGTCAACTTTCTTTGTGTGAAATTATGAGATTACCTTAAGTAATTAAGAAAAACAGAAAAACATAATTTGGTTGCTAAACCCTGAATCACATTTCAAAACATCAGGTGTGTCTTGGAAATCTAATTAATGGTACCCTGTGTAGATATGAAAACATTTTGTTATATATATCTCTGGTAATTTCATGAGATTAAACACACAAGTTAAAAAAAAAAAATCAAAGCAAAAACAAAAAAGAAAAAAAAGAGAGAAAGATGAGGTTTTATAATACACCTTCCATTTTGTTTCCAAAGGATGGTCACATGAGACAAGCCCGTCCGATATCAAAACAACCCAAGTACGTCAACAAAACTCCTGACGGCAGTCCCATCTACGTAGCCCATAACAAAGCCGATTTCAAGGACTTAGTCCTTAGACTCACCGCCACTATCCCAAGCTCGCTGCCGCCGCCGGATCAAGATGTTCCCTATCCTCCACCGCTGGCTCAGGTTAGCGATTCCCAGCCAATAAGGCTAAACGACGTTCTTCCTATTCCTCCTCTATTCTATCGATTCCCAACGGTTCCAATTACGACCAACACCTCAACAGCTGAGTTCTCCAACACTCAACCACCGTGTCCACCGTCGCTGGCTCAGGTTAGCAATCCCCAGCCAATCAGGCTAAAGGACGCTCCTATCCCTCCTCTACCTTATCAACTCCCAGCGGTTCCGATTACGGCCAACGCCTCAACAGTTGAATTACCCAACACTCAACCACCATCTCCACCGTCGTTTCCGCCGTCTCCACCGTCGCTGCCGTCACCATTGCCGCCGCTTTCTCCCGGAGAGCAAGATTCGATGGAAGCTACGTTGGCTGCTTTTATGGAGAATTTGGAGGACCAGCTGATGGAAGACGACCCGAGCCTGGATTATTTCTCCGACTGGTCTCCGTTTATTACTTCGATCCTAAACAGTGATGATGAGCAACAACCGGAGAACGCTCCACCACCACCTGTTCCGGCGAACGCATCGTCCGATTTTCCAGATTCGCATGATTTTCCGACTCATCCAGCATCGGATGATATTCTACCACCAATTCCGGTGGCTTTGCCGTTGGGGAATCAAGACTGGTCCGAATTTCCGAACGATTTCCGATCGGAGAACATTCCACCACCAGTTACGGCGACTTCACCATCCAGGTATGGTATACAATTGGAAAATTTTCTACCACCATTTCCGGCGACTTTACCGTCTATGAACCATCTACAATCGGCGAATATCGCACCGCCAATGATGGCGACGACGACTTTACCATCCGAGAATCTACTAAATTGGCATAATTCTCAGAACCATCTACCACCATCTGAGAACATGCCACAAAACTGGTCCAATTCTCAGAATCCTTTGGAGAAGATGCCACCACCAGTTACGACGACTATACCGTCAGAGAATCTACTAAACTGGTCCAATTCTCAGAATTATCTTCCATCGGAAAACATGCCACCACCAGTTTCAGCGACTATGCTGTCAGGAAATCTACCGAGTTGGCCCAATCCTCATAACCATCTACCATCGGAGAATATCCCACCGCCAGTTTCGGCGACTGTACCGTCTTGGAATCCCAACTACCGGAACGATCAACTGTCGATGCTCATTACACCAGAACTCTTTGGGACGGTGCCTTCCTGGGAACTAAACTTGCCCTCTTATCCGAGCATAAACTTTCCACCACCGGCTCCGGCGACCTTACCATCCAACAGTCTCCAAAACTTCAATTAGGGTTTGTTTTTTTTTTTTTCATTTTATCGTTGTTGTTTTTCGTTTAAGGAATAAGAGAGAGGAGGGAAGTTTTTGTAACTTTTGCTTCTTTTGTTTTTTTGTTTTCTGTTGTAATCTCCATTTTTCTATTTGACAAACTTCTTAGTCATCTTCCTCATTGCTTCTTTTTATCTGCTCTCGTACTTACTTCTTACTCCTCTTCCAAACATGGACGGACCCACCAGAACTCTTATGACTGAGACCCATGCGAGACCTTTTCTGTTTAAATCTTTTCATATGATTGATATCATAACCGGTCAACTATATAAGATCATTGGAATTTTTCAGTTTGGTGTTTTTCATTTAAGATCATTGGAAATTTTTGAAACTCTCTACGAATTCAAAACCACAAATGTTAATATTTAGTTTGAATTTCTTTTTTTATATCAACTAGGTGTTTAGCCCGTGCCTTGCGCATGCCGAAAAGTTTCAAAAACGTTAAAAAAAACTTTAAAAATTGTAAACCCAAAAGAATTAGAACAACCCATTTAAGATATACAAGATCAAAAACATAACTAATCCTAAAAAGTAAACACCATCCAAAACTAAAAACCCAAAAAATAAAAGTAAATAAGTGTATGAAACCTATAACCAACTAAATTAAGATAAATGTACTTCTTCGTTTTCTTTCTTTCCCCATTTTATACCGTTTGATTTTTCTTCTTTGTCGTCTTTGTCTTTTTTTCTTGTATTTCTCCTCATTTTTACCTTCTTCTACTTTGTCTTCATTGTCTTTCATACATTTTCCTTTTTGCGTTTCACCTATCTTTCTCTCCCTCTCTCCATTGCTCCCTCTTTCCCTATCCCTCACTTATTCCCTCCATCTCTCTCTCTCTCTCACTCATTCCCTATATCCCTCTATCTCTCTCTCACTCATTCCCTCCATCACTCACTTTGTCTATCCAGATCTATTTGTCTTTAAAGGCTTTTAATTCTCTCTTTACGTCTTTCTCTCTTCCTCTCTCTCACACAAACTTTTAAAACAATTTCCTCAAAAGTTATGTAGTTAAACACAAGACTCACTGTGAAGCTAGGTCACATTTCCTATCACGTGTACATGTAATTCTACTAAACTTAACATAAAATACCAAAAACAGATTCATGTTACATCCAAACCATCTTTGTTGTCCATGAAATTCACTCGAACAAAATAATATTTCGCAACTGAATCCAATCAGGCTGCAAACGTCTAAGGTTGCTATTTGTGGCAAAATTTGTTAGGTTTTATCTGCTCTCGTACTTACTTCTTACTCCTCTTCCAAACATGGACGGACCCACCAGAACTCTTATGACTGAGACCCATGCGAGACCTTTTCTGTTTAAATCTTTTCATATGATTGATATCATAACCGGTCAACTATATAAGATCATTGGAATTTTTCAGTTTGGTGTTTTTCATTTAAGATCATTGGAAATTTTTGAAACTCTCTACGAATTCAAAACCACAAATGTTAATATTTAGTTTGAATTTCTTTTTTTATATCAACTAGGTGTTTAGCCCGTGCCTTGCGCATGCCGAAAAGTTTCAAAAACGTTAAAAAAAACTTTAAAAATTGTAAACCTAAAAGAATTAGAACAACCCATTTAAGATATACAAGATCAAAAACATAACTAATCCTAAAAAGTAAACACCATCCAAAACTAAAAACCCAAAAAATAAAAGTAAATAAGTGTATGAAACCTATAACCAACTAAATTAAGATAAATGTACTTCTTCGTTTTCTTTCTTTCCCCATTTTATACCGTTTGATTTTTCTTCTTTGTCGTCTTTGTCTTTTTTTTCTTGTATTTCTCCTCATTTTTACCTTCTTCTACTTTGTCTTCATTGTCTTTCATACATTTTCCTTTTTGCGTTTCACCTATCTTTCTCTCCCTCTCTCCATTGCTCACTCTTTCCCTATCCCTCACTTATTCCCTCAATCTCTCTCTCTCTCTCACTCATTCCCTCAATCTCTCTCTCTCTCTCACTCATTCCCTATATCCCTCTATCTCTCTCTCACTCATTCCCTCCATCACTCACTTTGTCTATCCAGATCTATTTGTCTTTAAAGGCTTTTAATTCTCTCTTTACGTCTTTCTCTCTTCCTCTCTCTCACACAAACTTTTAAAACAATTTCCTCAAAAGTTATGTAGTTAAACACAAGACTCACTGTGAAGCTAGGTCACATTTCCTATCACGTGTACATGTAATTCTACTAAACTTAACATAAAATACCAAAAACAGATTCATGTTACATCCAAACCATCTTTGTTGTCCATGAAATTCACTCGAACAAAATAATATTTCGCAACTGAATCCAATCAGGCTGCAAACGTCTAAGGTTGCTATTTGTGGCAAAATTTGTTAGGTTTTATCTGCTCTCGTACTTACTTCTTACTCCTCTTCCAAACATGGACGGACCCACCAGAACTCTTATGACTGAGACCCATGCGAGACCTTTTCTGTTTAAATCTTTTCATATCATTGATATCATAACCGGTCAACTATATAAGATCATTGGAATTTTTCAGTTTGGTGTTTTTTATTTAAGATCATTGGAAATTTTTGAAACTCTCTACGAATTCAAAACCACAAATGTTAATATTTAGCTTGAATTTCTTTTTTTATATCAATATCCAAAGATAAATGTACATGAAAAAAAAACTCTTTTTATCTTCTCTTATGTATTTCTAGTTATTTGCTGACGAAAATATCAATTCGATTGAGTAACGCTATGAACATTTGTAGTTGATTTTTTTTTTGTTAAAGCACATTTGTAGTTGATGCAATGATTTAGCTTGACCTATTCAACGATTTTGTTTTTACATAACCTTCATTAGATGTAGTATCATTATCGTTTGTCCCATTGCCCACTTATCCACCCTTTTAATAAATCCACCCTCAGAGATTATAGATAAACATTTGCTGCACTTTACACCCAATGATGTTATCAACCATTATATTTGTCGGGAAATGCAAAGCCTGATAATTTTCATGCAATGTTTTTTTTTTTTTTTGGGGGGGGGGGGGGGTAGATATACAAACGTAAGTCATACAAATGAATCAAAATGTTGTATCAGCAGAGGATATACAAGAAAAAGAAAAGAAATAAACGATGTGAATACATTAGAAGGTTGGATGACGATAATGGTCAGTGATCACTGAAAGTTACTTCTAAAATCCAACATTGATATTAGCAACGTTGAAGTAAAATATTTAGTCGCTGAAACTATCAACGCTTTTGTTGCCGCAGGAATCAAGAGATAATTGTTTGTTCCTCTGATACAATGATAGAATATGAATAGCCAAATATCGACTTGTGTTACTTCAATCCTATGGACAATCTGTTTACACAGCTTAAAGCTAGCTCCTAAGCCTAATACGAAAAGAAAAACATACAAAATAAGAAAACTAAAAGTTGGTAATTATATAAGGAAACTATATACGTCGGTTGACTCGGTTCTATAGACTATAATCCATATTACTTATTCAACAACACAATTTACAACACATTGACTCATTCTTCTGAGAAGACCAATCGTCTTTCAAAAACACTAAAATAAGTGTCACAATATCGATTACTAGTGATATAACTCTGAGAAGACCAATCGTCTATCTTTTTTTATCATACTTGCAATAGTTGAGAGAACGACTCATACAAAATAACAATACAGCTCAGACGGAACATGCGTTGTAAGGATGTCAGGGGATCCAAACGAATATTTTATTTCTTCCCCAACAATATTATCAAATCTATAATAGTATAAACAAGACACGAAACTATTCACAACACGCATAAAATCCAACCGTTCATGATTTTATTAAATCCCAAAATGGAAGTAATACTCTTTGAAAAGTAATAAAACAAAACCTTACGCGTTCTAGACCCACTGATTGAATCAAAGATAAACAAGATCGTATAGAGTTCACACACATTGACACACACATTTTTTCATATGTAGAATATTATTAGCACATGTCTGTTTTAAATTAGACGGCAAAAGCCTGTTGGGACTTGATGCGTCTCTTTCTAAGGCGTTCGGCGATGATGAAAGAGAGCTCGAGAGACTGAGAGGCGTTAAGGCGAGGGTCACAGTGCGTGTGGTAACGCGAGCCCAAGTCATCGAACGTGACTGTGCGTGAACCACCGATGCACTCGGTCACGTTTTGACCTGTCATCTCTAAGTGAATACCTCCCGGGTGGCTCCCTTCTTGCTCGTGCACGTCGAAGAATGCTCTCACTTCAGCCTAAATAGTAAACATTTTCCAATTCAATCAAATAATTATTTGAAACAATAATAGAACATAACCAATATGCTTTGATACTGTATAGTATATACCAATCCGACAACTAGATAATCAAAATCAAACATTTATGACATCTATTCTAATTTAAAATTTATGAATTAACTCAACAATAAATGGGTATAACAAATTGATTGAGGACACGTGCTTGAGTTGGTAAATTCATTCTTTCTTTTTAGGACCACCTAACTTTCGAAAAAGCAGTTGTCAACTTTGGCCAAACCAAAGTCTGTTTTTTTTGTCACCTTTCGCTATCTCACCTACTAACATTTACTAGTTTAGTAGATAAGAAGGAAAAAAATTAAATTATTACTATGTATTCATCCATTTTATCATTTGCAATGACCAAAAGAAACCTAAACAGTAAAACATTTAATAATCAATAGGGAAAGTTTTATGTAAAAACATACCAAGATGGAGTCAAATGGACGAGTCTTGAGACCACAAGGAGCCTTAATGGTGTTTCCGTGCATTGGATCACTGACCCAAGTCACAATCTGTCCAGCACGTCGCACAGCTCTAATCAAATTAGGAAGCTTCACTCTCATATTCTCTGCTCCCATTCTTGTGATAATAGTGATCCTTCCAGGCTTGTTGTCAGCATTCAAGATCTCAATCAGCTTCACTAGCTCCTTTGGATCCATCTTATCACTCACCTAGACACACACACGCAAAGATCACAATCAGTGTTTCACAAGGGAAAACTAAAACCTTATTATATGTAATTATGAGAGAAGATTTAGAAAAAAATCAAACCTTGATTCCAAGAGGATTAGCAACACCTCTTAAGAACTCGACGTGGGCTCCATCGAGCTGTCTGGTTCGCTCACCGACCCAAATCATATGAGCAGAACAATCATAGTAAAGACCAGAGGTTGAGTCTAGCCTAGTTAGTGATTGTTCATAAGGCAAGAGCAAACACTCATGAGAAGTCCAAAAGTCAGTTGTTTGCATTATGGGATGATCCAGCGTAAGTCCAGCAGCGTGCATGAAACCGAGGGCTTCATCAACACGGTTAGCTAGTTCACGGTACCTGCCAAACCAATACACAACGATTTTAACTTACACACATACCCGAAATGGAGACAAAGAAACAAAAAAAGGAAAAATCCTAACTTTACTTTTACTCAAGAGGAGCAAACAGATTACGCCGAACACACTATTAGCTATTGAAAAGAGAAAAGTCCTAAACTTTTTTAGCATCCACACTACAATTTGGACATAACCAGTCGATGCCAAATAAAGTAGGCATTGAAGAAGGAGCATTGCATCAAAATAGGCCAACACAAGCCAGAATAAGATGTTGGCAGTCATATGTTACACAAAAAAACAACACCCACAAAGGTTACCCAAAATTAGGCCTGATCCTTTTTAAATCATCATGAACGATCATTCAGCATCTTGCATTTATGGCAATCAAAAAGCAAACACAAAGATCCAAAAAATTTATTGGGGAAGACTCAAAAGGAATCTGTTTTTTTTTTAATAGATATATTCTGTTTTACCTGTCTCCTTGCTCACTTCGTTCTGTGAAATCAAGATTCCACTGAGTAACTCTCTGCATAGCTGCGTAACCACCAGTAGCAAAAGCTCTCAAGAGATTCAAAGTAGCTGCAGATTGACAATAAGCCCTGATCATCCTCTGAGGATCAGGAATCCTCGATTTCGAATCAAAAGCATCTCCATTGATGTTATCTCCTCTGTAACTCGGCAATTTCACTCCGTTTCTCTCCTCAAACGAATCCGATCTCGGCTTCGCAAATTGACCCGCCATTCTTCCAACCTTTATAAGCAGAAACAACACCAAAAACTCAAATCTCAATAATCCCCAAAATCCATAAAAATCCAAACTTTTTGACAAAAATCCAAACTTTTTGATAAAAAAAATCCAAACTTTCTCAAAACCGATGCGTACCTTAACGACAGGGACTTGGCCTCCGAACATCAAAACAGCACCCATCTGGAGAAGAATCCTGAAAGTATCACGAATGTTGTTGGCGTTGAATTCTTTGAAGCTCTCTGCACAGTCTCCTCCCTGTAACAGGAAAGCTTCACCCATTGCGGCTTGGCCTAACCGCTCCTCGAGCAATCTAGCTTCTCCGGCGAAAACGATCGGAGGGAAAGCCTCGATCGTGTCGAGCACGGCTTCAAGCTCAGCTAAATCCGGATACTCCGGCTGCTGAAGCGCCTTCTTCGTCTTCCAGCTCTCTGGTGCCCATTTCGATTTAGCCACATTTACCCCGACGGTCTTCGTCGTCACCGCCGATGATGCTGGTGGTTTGGGATCGGTTTGCACGGCGGAGATCCGGAGGGAAGAATGTCTTGGGACGGCGGAGGAGAAGCTTGTTTGACGGTGGTTGTATATCGATGATTTGACCGATGAAAGATTCATGCTTCCATTCATGAGCGCCATTTTTTCCTTGATTATTGTTTTAATAAAATAAAAAGAGATTTCGGTTTTGAGATTTCGACAAATGTGTGTGAAAAATGTTTACACGAAACCTGAGAAGAGTTGGGAAGGGAATTTAAGGGTTTTATAACGAAGTAGTTGTGTTTGGTGAAGCTTTTCGTGTGTTTTGCGGTAGGTAAATCACTTCTAAGGGTATTTTTGGTAAATCCAACTTCGGGATTGTTGGAAAGGGTAATATAGTCAATTCGATTCGAGCGATGACCGGTTTATTGTTCGTCTGTTTATAAACCGGAAACGGAATTTCGGTTTAGCTTCCTCTGAAATGGATTCCATGTATGTTTTGATGGTGGTGATGTTCGGTGAGAAAAATGTTCGGTGAGAAAAATTAATATGATTAAGATGGTCAAGATTTATAAAAGGTAGTCTCGAATTTTGTTATAGTAATTCGGGTGTATATGTACACATGTTGAGTTGAAAATTGAAATAGTAACCAAGTAGATTATAATTGATAAAAAAACAAAAATTAAAAAATGGATAGAGATACATGAGTAAAGCTAATCTCTCACCTAACACCCGTCGTGAAGAACGGAAGCCCACCATTCTACTTCGCCAACTCCCACTTTTGATATACAATCATATCATTTTTTGTTACATTTGCAATTGTTTATCGTTCCAAATTTCTCGATATAGACATGCAAATGGTTACCAAACCTTTTTGGTTATATATATATATATATATTCAAGAGTTGTTGCAATCTCACCAATTCGTGTTCTGATGTATTTTTATGTGTCATTAGCGATTAGTTCTATAGTTGTAGACTTAAGACAGAAAACTTTCCGTTTGATTAGAAACATATGATCCTGTCTGATAATAAAAATCAAGGACCACATAGAATGGACATCGTCCTTGACGAAATCTGATATAGGTATTAAAAAAACGTGTTAGGCTGACTTGAAAAAGGAGTGAAATGAAAGAGCATATTCTTTTGTATTCCTGCAAGATAGATCACAGGGTGATTAGGTGATTATAATCAAGTGAGGTCGACCCCACGGAGTCTTGTTCTTCTGAATGTTGGTGGAAAGGAGAGGGAAATTACGAGAGAGAGAGAGAGAGAGAGAGAGAGAGAGAGAGAGAGAGATGTTAGGTGTGTTGACTTTCGCGGTTATGTGCTTATTACAAACATATAGTCATTAGCGACGTCATTGATTAGTTATCATTCTTGCAATTTTTTTTTTTTTACAATCGTTACGATCATTTTTGTTTTCCTGGTGTTTCACAGGAAGTGTCCAAGAAAACCAGGTATGATATATAATAAGACCAGAGTTTGAAGTGTATATATTAATCGGGCATTTTTTGATTATTAATAATAATCCGCATGTTTAATACTACAAATCAAAGAGTATTTGCAATAGTAAGGATTCAACACATAACTAGCTAAACAATACGACCAAGTTTTTTATTTTCTGTTGTAAATTAAACACCTTTTGAAAGAAAACACAAACTCCACTCTAGCAAGATAGACTCCAATGTTTACCTAAAATAAAATAAAATAGAAAGACTCCAAGCGAGAGATAAAAATGTTCTACAACGCTAGATGATCTTAGCAATTAGCCAATTACATTTCTTGTCGACGATCATAATAATCAATGATCTTGTGAAAATAATATTATGTAGATAATGATGTACGACGAAATGTGAAAAAGGACTATTTTGGTGTAATGTTTTTGCCTATTGGACCATAAAGAACTTAAACCATAAGCCCATGTTATGATCCAGTTTGTTAAGAAACTCCGTTGGACTAGGAATCTAGGATTGTTTACTGGATTTTGGATGGATTAGTGGACTTGAATTTTTCCACCCATACCTATTCATACAGTATTGTAATTAAAACAAAAAAATACGAGTTTTTTTTCATGTTATTTGTTACGTGTTCCGACCTTACAATATATATGAATTATTTAGAAGCCTTATAAATTTGTGAAATATGTTCTGAACTCTTCAAGGAAAACATGCCATAATGAGAAGAAAAAAACAACATAGAGATCATGTCTTTGCGTACGGACAGAATAGCCAGCTCAATAAAACTTTAATTTTTGAATAATAATATATAAGAAACTGAACTCGCTTTGAATTTCGTTTGTTCCACAAATACGTCACTAGTTCTTATTTAGTACTCCAGAATACTTGTTACCGAAAAATAGTATGTTACATGACATCTGTGTGATCTAGCCATCTAGGGCACATGGCTTATTCCTCATTTTAGGAATCACGAGCATAAACAGTCTCTTATATGTGTCCAAAATTGATGCCGCTAGAATACTTCTTCGTGGGAATGAGAATTGATAAAAAATTTGGATATTTTTACAATAGATATTTGAAAAAACAAACAAGTCACATTGTTTGAACTTTAACGTGTAGAAATGTGTTAAACTGACTTTGATGATGTCAAAATTTGCGTTGTATTTCATTTTTTTCTTTCAATTTCCCATTGAATAAAGAAAACATCATCAAAGAAATAAAAAAATGTCCACAAAAGGCAAACCCAAGCCTAATTTTGGTTACAATCTCTAACCAAGTTGATGCATGGCTTTAACTAATATACACACGTTATTGAATTTAATTGGATTAATTATGATTAAACAATACTGATATGAAAATAAAAAGTTATTGATAGAGAACCAGACATTGAGATTAAAGTGATTTTGCCATTTTGGTAGGCCATATTTAAGCTCATACGAAGGGAAGTTTTCGAAAGTAAAGCCCTTTAACGAAAAAAAAAGAAGTTTTCGAAACTGGATGCTTCAGATCGGTCGGGATTTGTTATAGACACTAACCTACTGATCTTATGGCAAATGAAGTGCTTAAAAAACTGTTCACCATAATTAAATATTTTTTTCCTGTTTCACAATTGCGATAACAATGGAGACTCGAGTCAAAAAAAGTAACTCTTGACTTTGAAGTCAAAGCCATGCATCAACTTGCTTAGAGATTGTATCAAAATTTTGTTCCTGCCACAGAATGCATTTACGCTTGGGCTTTGCCTTTCGTGGACCTTTTTTTTTCTTTGATGAGGCTTTTTTTTGGTCAAACATTTATTTGATGAGATTTTCTTTAATAAATGGCAAATCTAACAGAGAAAAGATTGATGAAATTCAATATATGGCTGTAAAAGCCGAGAAGATTGGAAACAAAAACACAAATTTGAGTGACATAAAAAAGAAATGGCAAACGTTTAATAACGGCCAAAAACAAATTATTTTCCTGATTGCACCGTACAAAGACAAAAACATTAATAGTTCCAAAAATAATAAATTCGCTGATCTGAATTCTACCAAAAGGGGTAAATTTGTGAATGAAAAAGACGGCAAGTGGTCCACGCTCTAGTCTCTACGTCAATCATCAATTTTGTGTAATGCTTGGTTTGGCATAGTTACCTGCTTCATGATTAATATTACGTCCCAAATATGCTTATGTCTTTCATATAAGACGAAATATAGAAAATTATGAATTAAGCAGATAATGAAATCTCTAGATTAATTATTCGGCACAAGCCAATTAGATAAAGGTAGTTTGAAAAATTTCCCCTAATAGGCATGTGCCTAAGTTCCTTGGTAGACATACTTGCAACGTGATCACGATATCATATTAATTGAAAAACCTTTAGCAAAAAAAATAATAATAATAATTGAAAACCTAATCTTCCAGCATCGAAGCGGCTCATGGCAGGGGTGGATAGAATTCGCACTTGAGATAGATTTTTCAACATCCACCACGTGCTAGAAACACATAGTCTCCCCTTTTTTTTCCTATAAAATGGCGTATGTCAAAAAGCTTAAGCCAACATAAAATCACATTTGCCAACTTCCAAAAAAAAAACCTCGCATTTGTCTTGGCAGAAGAGAGAACGAAAATGGGATCTCATGACGATTTTAACCCACAAAAACCACACGTAGTCTGCGTGCCTTACCCGGCTCAAGGCCACATCAATCCGATGCTTAAAGTGGCTAAACTCCTCCACGCAAAAGGCTTCCACGTCACCTTTGTCAACACCGTCTACAACCACAACAGGCTACTCCGGTCTCGTGGGCCCAACGCCCTAGACGGACTTCCTTCCTTCCAGTTCGAGGCCATACCTGATGGTCTACCTGAGACTGACGTGGACGCGACGCAGGACATCCCTGCCCTTTGCGAGTCCACTATGAAGAACTGTCTAGCTCCTTTCAAGGAGCTTCTCCGGCAGATCAACGCCAGAGATGATGTTCCTCCGGTGAGCTGTATTGTATCGGACGGTTGTATGAGCTTTACTCTTGATGCTGCGGAGGAGCTTGGAATCCCGGAAGTCCTTTTTTGGACCCCTAGTGCTTGTGCAACCATGGCTTATCTACACTTCTATCTCTTCATCGAGAAGGGTTTATCTCCTTTCATAGGTACGTATTCTTACATTTATTAATAATTCAGTTGATTTATAATACTATATTTAAAGAGAAACAACAAAAATACTAAGACAACACGAGGGGGCGAGGTTTATAATTTTGAGATGGTAATATCCAGTTAGGAGCATATTTAGCAAATACCAAGATGAAGGTCCATGTAGAGATAAGAGATTCCATCTATATACGACAGTATCTATAGATGACGTTGAAAATTTCCATGAGTCAGCATTTTTCTTGTAATTCGTTTCTATGCGAATTAATAAGAAGATATCCTTGTAAATTTGTTTTAAAATCTCCAATAATTGATTTTAGGTCAATAATGCTTATCCGCTAGGCAATTTTGAGCGAAAATGCCTTTGAGTGACGTAAAAGATTTAGTGCAAATTCCTAACTTTACTTGTTTGGGGTTGTGGTGATGTATCTAGTTCTTAAGTTCTTAACTTTCATTATAACTTATGAACATTTTCAAATGTAAGTTTTCTATTATTTTACTATTTAGTTCCACACTAGCGATTAAAAATGATAATATGAAACTATTTTTAATATTTGCAAAACTTTTGAGAAAATAAAGAATTTTAATATATAGTAACAAACATTAGTTAAAGTGGCAAAGAGATGATAGGTTATCTGTGTAAAGAAATTTGTTTGTGCATGGGTTCCAATTCTTTTGATGATGTTTAATTTGACAACATCGGACGGGCCGTAAATATGGAAAAACAATTGATTACAAGTTACAACAAAAGACACTGTAGGTGCATATATATTGAAAAAAATAAAAATTGCTCAAACTCCAAAGAGATAATTTAACTGAAAAAAAAAGAAATAAACCCTTAAAAAATTATTCAGTAGGCCCATGTTTTTGTCTTTCGGTCATATTCATAACCACGTCTGGCTCTGAAATTACCCTACCAATGTCGTGTCCTATACTGAGTCATTTAGACGTGCACCCTTATGTAAATGCGTCATTTTTTGTGTGTAATGCAGCGCTTTAATTATTTTTTTTCTTTAATTTCTGATTAACTAAATATCGGAAGACTAATATTAATGGTGATGAATTTGGCAGATGAGAGTTACTTGACGAAGGAGTACTTAGACACGGTTATAGATTGGATACCGTCAATGAAAAATCTAAAACTAAAGGATATTCCTAGCTTCATCCGTACCACTAATCCTGATGATATTATGCTTAAATTCGTCATCCGCGAGACCGAGCGATCAAAACGCGCTTCTGCTATCATTCTCAACACATTCGATCTTGAACATGATATCATCCAGTCCATGCAATCCATTTTACCTCCGGTTTATTCAGTTGGACCGCTTCATCTCTTAGCGAACCGGGAGATTCAAGAAAGTAGTGAGACTGGAAAGATGGGGTCGAATCTATGGAAAGAGGAGGTAGAATGTTTGGCTTGGCTCGATACCAAGGCTCCAAACAGCGTCGTTTACGTCAACTTCGGGAGCATAACGGTTATGAGTGCCAAGCAGCTTGAGGAGTTCGCTTGGGGTTTGGCCGGAAGTGGTAAGGAATTCTTGTGGGTGATCCGGCCGGATTTAGTAGCTGGAGAGGAGGCGGTGGTTTCGCCGGAGTTTTTAACGGAGACGGCAGACCGGAGAATGTTGGCGAGCTGGTGTCCTCAGGAGAAGGTTCTTGCTCATCCATCGGTTGGAGGGTTTTTAACGCACAATGGATGGAACTCGATGTTGGAGAGTCTTTCAGGTGGAGTTCCAATGGTGTGTTGGCCGTTCTTTGCAGACCAGCAAACGAATTGTAAGTTTTGCTGTGATGAGTGGGAGGTTGGGATGGAGATTGGTGGAGATGTGAGGAGGGAGGAGATTGAGAAGGTGATTCGGGAGCTGATGGATGGAGAGAAGGGAAAGAAAATGAGAGACAAGGCTGAGGAGTGGCGGCGCTTGGCGGAGGAAGCGACCGAGCATGAACACGGTTCATCGGTTGTCAATTTTGAGACAGTTGTTAAGGTTCTTTTGGGACAGGGATCAGGGGATTAAGTAAAACATGAGATGATTACAGAAATCTGTGATATATAATCACTACCAAGTGTTTTCTTGTTTTCATCGTGTTATATAACTAGGCTAGTAAATTGGATTGATAAACAACGAACATTGGTTGATAAAATATGAAGAATTTAGGTGTTTGTTAAGATGTACTATTAATACGAAGAAAATTAAAAAAAAAAACAAAAAAAATTATAAAGCGGTTAGTAAATTATAGATTAATTAGTATTCGGCAGGAGCAAAATTAATACAGGCGTACATGCCTTGTCTTGACACATGCCCTCTCACATGCCTTGTCATCGTGAAGATATGAGCTCGTAATTGAAAACCTAAAGTTCGGTTAAAGAAATGAATCAAATTTCATTTTCCTGATAAATCTATTTTCCTACAAAGACATGAAGCTGGCAAAAATTTAAGTAGTATACTTCCTCCGTTTCACAAAATGTTTCTTATATCCTTATTAATTTGTAGAAAATGACTCTAAAAATCATATTTATAATTAATTTTCTGAATTTATTAAAGTTAAAAATAGTATTTTATATTAAAAATTACATTAGAATTCTAAAACGACATTTTTTTTGAAAAAAAAAAGTGTCAAAACAACACTCAAAAAAAGTAACATTTTTTTTTAATTCCATTATTCCATTGTCAATAGGGAATTTAAACTATTTTAGACAGTTTCATGATTTTTATCATTTTCGTTGATAACAATAAAAAAACATTTCTTTTTTTATAAAGAAAAAAATCATTTCTTTCCATCTATTACTTACTAAAAAACAACCACCTCATCCTTTTATTCGTCTATATGTATCTTGTTTAAATAGGATTTTTCTTTTGCAATTTCGATACATCTTTAATGAATTATGCAGGTCACACAATTCTAGGATTTGGATTGCTTTTGTTCTTTGACAAATCGATTGACTCCGCTGAAATTTATGCTTCATTTTTGGATATGGATATTTTTTTTAAAAAAAAATTGAATCCTATATATTGAATTTCAGCAGGAAATTTTAATTTTTTTAATACTGCTTTTGATCACCACATATAAGTATAACACAATGGTTTGTTATAAGAAAAAAAAACATGGATATTTCTTACACCAATCCCTAAATATTAATTAAGTCTTCAGGAAATAACTTCTACACATATTCAGGCCTCGAGATATCTCAAGGCACATGGCGTAGATTTTTTTTACAATTGCCTCATGTCTCATGATCTCGCCGGTTTCCTATAAAATGGCATACATACTTCAAAGCTTTAGCCAACTAGCCTACAGAGAACTGTACCGAGTTATAGTCACATTTTTTCTTTGGCATACAGAGAAAGAAAATGGGATCTCATGTTGTTTTTAACCCCAAAATCCACACGTGGTCTGCGTGCCTTACCCGGCACAAGGCCACATCAATCCGATGCTGAAAGTGGCTAAACTCCTCCACACAAATTAAAAGGCTTCCACGTCACCTTTGTCAACACGGTCTACAACCACAACCGTCTACTCCGGTCTCGTGGGCCCAACGCCCTAGACGGACTTCCTTCCTTCCGGTTCGAGGCTATTCCTGATGGTCTCCTGAGACCAACGTGGAACCACGCAGGACATCCCTGCCCTTTGCGAGTCCACTATGAAGAACTGTCTAGCTCCTTTCAAGGAGCTTCTCCGGCAGATCAACGCCAGAGATGATGTTCTTCCGGTGAGCTGTATTGTATCTGACGGATCGATGAGCTTTACACTTGATGCTGCGGAAGAGCTCGGTGTCCCAGAGGTTCTTTTTTGGACCACTAGCGCATGTGGCCTTATGGCGTATTTACACTTTCATCTCTTCATCGAGAAAGGTTTATGTCCTTTTAAAGGTACGTGTTCTTATTTCTTACATTAATTACTGATTTAGTTGTTATAAACTCATCTCGATTAATTATAATACAATGGAAGACTTAATTAAAATTAATAGAATGGGTTATACTTTGTATTGCAAATAATTTCTTAGATAAGAAAAATTCTAAAGCATAAAAATACAAAGAGACACAACTAGTAATTTTACTTTTGACAAAAAAATCTAGTTATTAGCTAATATATATCTATAATTAGAAAGTAATTAATGGTCGGTGAACACTATCTTTTTTTGTATTCCAGAAAAGCATATCTTTAAAAAGGTTGTGCATAAAATGGTAATTTGATAATAACAGCAGAAATATGACATGACAAAAACAAGGAGAAAAACAAATTGATAGACATGTCAAGAGAAACACGTACTAAAGGTCAAAAAAAAGAAAAGAAAAGAAACACGTACTTTAAGTAGAATGCAACTATTGTTAAAACTCTTTAAGCTGTATGCAATCAGGCCAACATCACTTTCTAGCTAGGCCATTTTCTTTGCTAATAGCGACTTCTAGCTCTGAAACTACACTATCAACGTAAATGCATCAATTTTTGTATTTATGTGTTCACCTACGTAGTTTGCATTTTTCTTACGTAGTTTACCACCTCGTGCATTAATTTTAACCGGAGATTAAATAATTAAATTAAGCATGATGGATTTCAATTTACAGATGAGAGTTGCTTGACGAAGGAACACTTGGACACAGTTGTAGATTGGATACCATCGATGAAGAACCTAAAATTAAAAGACATACCTACCTTCATCCGAACCAGTAACCCCAACGACATAATGCTCAACTTCCTTGTCCGCGAGACCGGTCGATCCAAACGCGCCTCTGCTATAATCCTCAACACGTTCGATGACCTTGAACATGACATCATCCGGTCTATGCAATCCATTTTACCACCGGTTTATTCCATTGGACCGCTTCATCTCATAGTGAACAAGGAGATTGAAGAAGGTAGTGAGGCTGGAAGGATGGGATCGAATCTTTGGAGGGAGGAGATGGAGTGTTTGGATTGGCTCGATACCAAGACTCCAAACAGCGTCGTTTACGTTAACTTCGGGAGCATAACGGTTATGAGTGCAAAGCAGCTCGTGGAGTTCGCTTGGGGTTTAGCAGCAACAAGAAAAGACTTTTTGTGGGTGATACGGCCAGATTTAGTAGCCGGAGATGAGGCGGTTATTCCGCCGGAGTTTTTAATGGAGACAGAAGGTCGAAGGATGTTATCAAGTTGGTGTCCTCAAGAGAAAGTCCTCTCTCATCCGGCGATCGGTGGATTTTTAACGCATAATGGATGGAACTCGACGCTAGAGAGTATCTCTGGTGGAGTTCCGATGGTTTGTTGGCCGTTCTTTGCGGAACAACAAACAAATTGTAAGTTTTGTTGCGATGAATGGGAGGTTGGGATGGAGATAGGTGGAGATGTGATGAGGGAGGAGGTCGAAGCGGTGGTTAGGGAGCTGATGGATGGAGAGAAAGGAAAGAAAATGAGAGAAAAGGCGCTTAGCGGAGAATGCGACGGAGCATATGCGTGGTTCGTCGGTCGTGAATTTGGAGACGGCTGTTAATAAGGTTCTCTTAGGAGTTAGGACAGGTCCCAAGATAGGTCATAATTAATTGAAATCATAAGATGATAATAAGAATGTGTGAATCACCAATAAGTAATTGTTGTTCTTGCTTTTATCGTGTGTAATAGTAGTAGTTAAATGGATTAAAAAAAAAGAAATACGCTGGTAAAGAAAAAAAATTTAGTATATAAGACTTTTAAGTTTTACGTATTGAGAGAAACTATTTTGTCAACAAACATTGCTTTCATGCACGAATTATTGCCTTCTAATTAAGGACGTTTATTTTCCACCTACAGGCTACAAATACACTCAACTTGTTGGTGAACATTAATTTTACGCATTAACGCTTATGTCCGGTACGGGACACCTTCGGTGACGCAGATTTTTTTAACGAGTCCCACGTGCGAGAACCATATGGTCTCGCCATCTCATCGTGGAGTCCTATAAAGCCTAGCAAAATCGTTCTCAAATCAATCACATACATATTCATTCTTCCTCTCTGTTTGGCACAACCTGAGAAAGAAAAAAGAAATGGCATCTCATGCAGTTTCTAGCGGGCAAAAACCACACGCAGTTTGTGTACCTTTTCCGGCTCAAGGCCACATCAACCCGATGATGAAAGTGGCTAAACTTCTCCACGCCAAAGGCTTCCACGTTACCTTTGTCAACACCGTTTACAACCAAAACCGTCTCATCCGGTCCCGTGGACAGAAAGCCCTCGATGGGTTTCCCTCGTTCCGGTTCAAGTCCATCCCTGACGGTCTACCGGAGATCGACGGGGATAAGATGCAAGACGTCCCTTCCCTTTGCGAATCTACCATGAAGAATTGTCTAACTCCGTTCAAGGAGCTTATTAGACGAATTAACGTCGAAGATGATGTTCCACCTGTGAGCTGTATTGTAGCTGACGGTCTGATGACCTTCACTCTTGACGTTGCGGAGGAGCTTGGAGTCCCGGAGGTTCTATTCTGGACCACTAGTGCTTGTGGCTTCATGGCTTATCTACACTTTTATCGCTTCATCGAGGAGGGGTTATCTCCACTCAAAGGTACGTGTTCTTTTTTAAAACGATAGTTTACCTTTTACCTTTGGAAAGATAGTCCCAATCATTTTTTTTTTATCGTCAACAATTCGCCAAAAACAGTTTAGCTCAAACTAAATGTATCTATTAAAAATAGTAACAAACTTTTGGTGAACTAGTGAACTACTAAAAGATAACTGTGGTCCGCATTTCTAATATTATTAAATATATGCTTGATTATTTTAGTAAACGTTTTTGTGGTTCAAAATAGAAAAAGCTCAGTGAAGATCTTTGCGAACGTAGGTGCATGTAAAATGGAAACTCGATCACGTCAGGAAACCAAAAAAAATTGATATTGGCAAACCAAGAAATTCTCAAAAATAAAATTATATAAAATGCAATAAATAGCCTCACAGCCAGACATATTACGTACCATCTTATTTGCAATTAGGTCGATCCTTCAATATCATTAATATCATTGTCATTAACTACTTTTTTCTTTGATCTGTCATTGTGTTGGCCAACAATAACTCTTTCCGGATCTGAAAATTTAGACTATATGACTGGTTGGCCACAATAACAACTCTTTCTAACTCTGAAAATTAATTACACTATATTAATTCGTTCAAATTAAATACATTAAATTTTGCGTACTAATTAGTAACTACATAATATGCGGTTATATTATAGCAATGTTTTTTAGTAATATTTGATTAACCACTATTACTCAATATGTGGTTATTGGATCGCGACTTTGACTAAAATCAAGATCCATGCATACACGTTCTATTTTGTTTTTGTTTTTATTTTGAAATAAATTGAAGGTATATTACAAATTAGTTTTTGTCATTAATCTAGGTGTAAGCACCTCTAAAAGCAAGTGTTAATTCAGTTAGTGAATTCAAATTTTAGTTTTTTTTCATGATTTTAATTCCATTCTTTGTTGAAATCATTTGTCATTACAAATAGTGGAATTTCACAAGTCCTGATGTGTCAGAATGCATAACTGCACAAACACCATAAATTAAAATTCGATTATTTTTTTGTCCCACGGCACTTTAAGGTAATATATTTTCCACGTGAATGGACAACAATTATAAAGTTTACGTCAAAACTAAAAACGATGTGGGAGTGGACGGACTTGATTGGTTAGCTTTGTTTGCTTTAAGTTGTCTCTGGTCCTAGTCTCATACGTTTTTAAAGGTGATTGATGGATCGGTTAAAAAGATAACTAATAATTGTCCATTTGCAGAATCAATCTATTATGCTTTAGTTCTATTAAAACATTACAACATACAACCAATACCTTATTAGCTGTGTAAAAATCAAATATTACTAAAAAACATTTCTATAACCGCATATTACGTAGTTGGTTTAGATTAATCAAATATTAATTAAATGCATTATAATACGGTGCTTGAATTTCTATTAGTAAATGTTGAGATATTAACCTGTTACTAATAAAACGGCGGTGGAATTATCAGATGAGAGTGACTTGGACACAAAGATAGATTGGATTCCATCGATGAAGAACCTAAGACTAAAAGACATCCCTAGCTTCATCCGTACGACCAATCCTAAGGACATAATGCTCAACTTTTTTCTCCATGAGGTCGACCGGGCCAAACGTGCTTCTGCCATTATTCTCAACACGTTCGATGACCTCGAGCATGACATCATCCAATCAATGCAATCTATTTTACCTCCGGTTTACTCTATTGGACCGCTCCATCTGCTAGTGAATCGAGAGCTCGACGATGACAATGAGATCAGACGAATGGAAACCAATCTGTGGAGAGAGGAAACAAAGTGTTTGGACTGGCTTGATACAAAGCCTCGAAACAGCGTAGTTTACGTTAATTTTGGAAGCATAACAGTGATGAGTGCTAAACAACTCGTGGAGTTTGCTTGGGGTTTGGCGGCAACAGGGAAAGATTTTTTGTGGGTGATCAGGCCGGACTTAGTGGCCGGTGATGTGGCGGTGGTTCCGGCAGAGTTTCTAACGGAGACGGCAGACCGGAGAATGTTGGCGAGTTGGTGTCCTCAAGAGAAAGTTCTTTCTCATCCGGCGATAGGAGTGTTTTTAACGCACAGTGGATGGAACTCGACTCTGGAGAGTCTTTGTGGTGGTGTTCCTATGGTGTGTTGGCCGTATTTTGCGGAGCAGCAAACGAACTGTAAGTTTTGCTGTGATGAGTGGGAGGTGGGGATGGAGATTGGGGGAGATGTGAAGAGGGAGGAGATTGAGAAGGTGATTAGAGAGTTGATGGATGGAGAGAAGGGAAAGAGAATGAGAGAGAAGGCGGAGGAGTGGCGGCGCTTGGCGGAGAAAGCGACGGCGCAGAAAGATGGTTCGTCGGAATTGAACTTCCAGATGGTTGTTGACAAGGTCCTCCTAGCCTCCAAGGGTAAAGCAGTAGAGATGCTGTGATGTATTTCAAGCACAAGAGGGTTATAAAAATGTATTATGGTTTTTCTTTTGGTTATAAAAATGTATTATGGTTTTTCTTTACTTATATGTATTTTTATTATTCAATAATATTTTATAATCTTCTGTTTCAAAATAAGTGATGTATCAGGAAAAAAATTGTTTAAATATATGGTATTTCCAATTAATAATACAAAATTAATTTTTTCTATTATTTGACCAATTTTATTTTTCATATTGTCTTATCATTTGTTGAATTGTGGTAAGGTAGAAAATAAATGATGTTTTAATTTAGACAAAAAATTAATTAAATAATTTTGTAATATATTTGCAAAAACTATAAACATCACTTGTAACAAAACGGAAGTAGGCTCAACTTGTTAATAAACCAAAAAAAAGAACAAAGAAAAAAGAAAAGACTTGTTGATAAACATTATCTTTTGTTGGAGCTGTTAAAAAAAAAAAACATTATCTTTTGTTGGCACTTGACAGCATGTCAATTTTAGAAATATCGCTAACGCTCATTTCCGGATTCGGAAACCTTGTGGTTGAAGCAAATTTGTCCACGATTTCCACATGCGACAATCTTATGGTCTCGCCATCACATCGTAGAGTCCTATAAAGCCTGGAAAAATCATTCTCATATCAATCACATATGTACACACCCATTCTTCATCTTTGTTTGGCACACTGAGAAAAAGAAATGGCATCTCATGCAGATTTTAGCGGACAAAAACCACACGCAGTTTGCGTGCCTTTTCCGGCTCAAGGCCACATAGACCCGATGCAGAAAGTGGCTAAACTTCTCCACGCCAAAGGTTTCCACGTCACCTTTGTCAACACCGTCTACAACCATAACCGTCTCCTCCGGTCCCGTGGGACCAACGCCCTCGATGGGTTTCCTTCGTTCCGGTTCGAGTCTATCCCTGACGGTTTACCGGAGATAGATGGGGATGCAACGCAGGACCCCCCTTCCCTTTGTGAAGCCACGATGAAGAACTGTCTAGCTCCGTTCAAGGAGCTTGTCCGGCGAATTAACGCCGAAGATGATGTTCCTCCGGTGAGCTGTATTGTATCGGACGGTGTGATGAGCTTTACTCTTGACGTTGCGGAGGAGCTTGGAGTCCCGGAGGTTCTATTCTGGACCACTAGTGCTTGTGGCTTCATGGCTTATCTACACTTCTATCGCTTCATCGAGAAGGGTTTATCTCCACTCAAAGGTACGTGTTTCATTTTAAAACGACTTATAGTATTATTCTTACCTTTGAAAAGATAGACGATCCAATCATTTTATTAGTAATAATTATTAATTTATTAATAAGATATTAATTTTTTTTTTTTGGTAACAAGATAGGTATTAAATTGTTACTACTAACATGTTGGTGTATTTTTTTGCAGATGAGAGTTTCTTAGACACAAAAATAGATTGGATTCCATCGATGAGAAACCTAAGACTAAGGGACATTCCTAGCTTCATCCGTGCGACTAATCCTGATGATCACATAATTCTCAATTTTTTTCTCCATGAGACCGATCGAGCCAAACGTGCTTCTGCTATCATTCTCAACACGTTCGATGATCTCGAGCAAGACGTCATCCAATCCATGCAATCTATTTTACCTCCGGTTCACTCTATTGGACCGCTCCATCTACTAGCCAAACAAGAGATCGGTGAGGACAGTGAAATCGGACGGATGGGATCGAATCTATGGAGAGAGGATACAAACTGTTTGGATTGGCTAGATACTAAACCTCGAAACAGTGTAGTTTATGTTAATTTCGGTAGCGTAACAGTGATGAGCGCGAAACAACTCGTGGAGTTCGCTTGGGGTTTGGCTTCAACAGAGAAAGATTTTTTGTGGGTGATCAGGCCGGATTTAGTGGCCGGTGATGTGGCGGTGGTTCCGACAGAGTTTCTAAAGGAGACAGAGGATCGAAGGATGTTGTCGAGTTGGTGTCCTCAACAAAAAGTCCTTTCTCATCCGGCGATCGGAGGGTTCTTAACGCATAATGGATGGAACTCGACGCTAGAGAGTATCTCCAGTGGAGTTCCAATGGTTTGTTGGCCATTCTTTGCGGAGCAGCAAACAAATTGTAAGTTCTGTTGCGATGAGTGGGAGGTTGGGATGGAGATAGGTGGAGATGTGAAGAGGGAGGAGGTCGAGGCAGTGGTTAGGGAGCTGATGGATGGAGAGAAAGGAAAGAAAATGAGAGAGAAGGCGGAGGAGTGGCGGCGCTTAGCGGAGAATGCGACGGAGCATATGCGTGGTTCGTCGGGATCAAACTTCCAGATGGTTGTTGACAAGGTTCTCCTTGGGTATAAAGCAGTGTAGATGTATAAGAAGGTTATAAAATAGAGTGGATGTGAAATTTACGTTTGATAGTGAAAGTTATGAATTTTGTAAATTACCACTACCTTTATAATAAATTAGATGATTTGGCTAATTCATCAGACATTTTGATTAGATACAGAAAGAATTTTCAAAAAGCTAAGATTTATCTTGTAAAAAATATTGTGGAAAAAGGTCACGTTGGAGGAATGACCGTAAAGACCGAAAGCCTAGCATGCAACTAAAGAGTGCCAAAGCGATTTTTTTTCTTTCAAAAAATGACGTCAATAGATTTGGATATTGAACTCTTTATTAGAACGAGTACAATTCTATTTAGAATTTGCAACTTGAACATGACATCACCAATGATTAATTTCAACTGAGTTTGCACAACTCTCACGTCAGTCCATTGAATAATCAATCAAGAACACGTTACATCAACTTTTAAGTGTTCCTTGGGCCACTACTATATATATAGTTTGACTATTATTGCACCTACTAAATTAAAGTCAGCTCATCTTGTAGATAAACAATATATTTTGGCAGGCTTATATCTTTTACAATATATTAATACATAAATTCGGCCTCGAGATCGCTAAAGCCAGATATGGGCAATCTTCCCACGTGAGAGCCATTATTTTGGACAATCTCCACGTGCCAGAAATTATTTGGCAGCCTCGCCTTCTCACTGTCCTTAAAAGCCTAACAGAATCACATCCATTTCTTATTTTCTGTTGGCAGAAGAGGAATCAAAATGGAATCTCATGTCGTTAGTAACGCACAAAAACCACACGTTGTTTGTGTGCCTTACCCGGCTCAAGGCCACATCAACCCGATGCTGAAAGTGGCTAAACTCCTCCACGCTAAAGGCTTCCATGTAACCTTCGTCAACACCATTTACAACCATAACCGTCTCCTCCGGTCCCGTGGTCCCAACGCTCTTGACGGGCTTCCTTCTTTCAGGTTCGAGTCCATCCCTGACGGTCTACCGGAGATTGACGTGGATGTCACGCAGGACATCCCTGCCCTTTGCGAGTCCACCATGAAGAACGGTCTAGCTCCCTTTAAGGAGTTGCTCGGGCGGATCAACGCCGGAGATGATGTTCCTCCGGTGAGTTGTATTGTATCGGACGGTTGTATGAGCTTTACTCTTGACGCCGCGGAGGAGCTCGGTGTCCCGGAGGTTCTCTTCTGGACCACTAGTGCTTGTGGCTTCTTGACTTATCTACACTTCTATCGCTTCATCGAAAAGGATTTATCTCCACTCAAAGGTACGTATTATTATTTTGATTAATGATTTAATCCGTGTTATAATAATAAAATGTTTCGGTTAACGTAGAAACCCATAAGAAACCAGGAGTTCATGGATGAGTTTATGTTTTATGAGGTTGGATATATATGATTTGTTTTCTTACAACAGAATTTTTCTTTCAACCTTGATTGGTTCCAAATTTGGGTAAGTTTATAAGGGTAAGTTGTATGAGTTTCCTTTTTTAGTAGTAGTAAAAAATATTTTTAGTATAAAATCTTAATATTAAACCCAAAATCGGAACAACACATGGTCAATTTTTAAGAAATATCAAGTTGCATTTTAAATATAGGTTAAATTGATATTTCTCAAACAATGGAATAATTATTGTCAAAGCAGTTCATTCGATTATATTTCGTATAAAAATATTTGTAATGATAAAACGGATTGAGTCTCTTAATTTGAGTATAAAATACAGTAAAATTCTATAAATTAATAATGTCGAGACCAGATATTTTATCAATTTATCGTGATATTAATTTATTTATAAATTATTAATTATTAATTTATAGAGAAAATTATTTTTCGTCCATTTTTTCTTAAATTTTCTTTCAAATAATGTTATATTTAAGAACCTAAACTCATCTGCTTATAAAATGACATGCACAAACTTAAAATTTCTTAAATTTTCTTTCAAATAATGTTATATTTAAGAATTTAAACTCATCTGCTTATAAAATGACATGCACAAACTTAAAATTATGATTACTAATCATAGAAATCGCATTAGAATAATTGTTTCTATTTGTTAATTGTGGATTAAATTATCTTTGTGAAAAAAAAATGCTCATTAGTACAAAATTTAGAAAAAAAAATATAGCTACTATGTTGGTGCTGAAATTAAAGAAAATCAATTATCATATCTAAATTTTTTTCACAGTTTTTGAATAAAGCTAAAAAAACAGCATTATAAAAGTTATTGATGTAAATAAGTAAAGAGAGGATTTTCAATAAAATTTTAAACTTAAATAAAAATAAACAGCACATAAATCATATTTTAGTATATTATATCTTACCTATATATACATAAATTTTTATAACTATTAATTTATGTTTATACCGGGACCATATATTTACATAAGAGTTTCAAAAAATTATTATTTTATTAATTTATCGAATTTGATAAATTTTATACTAGTCCAATTCGAGATTAAAAATTTTATTAATTTATAGTGATTATTATGTTAGTGTATCTATGTAGTGAACTTCATTGTTAAACAATCATATCATTTAACATTTACTTTCTCCTGTTTCATGGACCTGCGCAGTGTATCACAGTTATTGCGAAACATAATAATCTTATATAATATATATGGTGGTGGTTCCCTAGAGCAAATGTGTAAAAGTATGCTACCTCTTATCTAGTTATACTTTTTTTGTTTTTTTTTGTCAATAAGACGCCAATATATTATTGTGTGTGTGG
>NW_006256612.1:7625869-7728845 GCF_000478725.1 Eutrema salsugineum
CATACTCCTGTCGATGAAAAAATGAAGAAAGACGGCACCACAATAGACAGTGTTGTGAGGCTGGCTCGTTCCCGCGACCATAAATTTTAACTGTGTTGCGCCGTTATACCTCTGTGGTCCCGCGCCGACCACAGATAATTTCTAAAGGAGGATCACATATTTTTTTTTTTTTTTTCTTTTTCAGATTTTGATTGAATGTTCAGCCATCCGACGGCGCGGAGCATAAATTTCATCCAGTCGGAGGGGGTGTATGTTGTAGGGGTTCTTCGCTGAGGGTTGCGGTTGAAAAAAGACACTTCGTTAAAAGATTTTTTTTCTCTTACTAAGAGCGCAGGGATTTGCATACTTTTTTTTGAAAACTATATACTTTTTAAAAACAAATTGGAAGGGGGCCCCCCTCCCAAAGAGGGAAAAGAAGGAGCCCCCGCCAAAATATTCTTTTTTTTTTTTTTTTTTTTTAAATGGGCCCCAAAAAAAATTTGGAAGGTTAGGGTTTTTTTAATACAACACAGGGGGGGGGTGGGGGTACGAGGGACGATATTTGAAACTAGCTCGTAAGTTAACTTCATTATAAATAGGTACTCCATCCGTTTCAAATTGATAAATGGTTTATATTTAAAAATTATATTATCTCTATTTTAATGCATAATTAGCTGTTTATTCGAGGAAAAAAAATAAGCTGTATACTCATATATATTTCTTTTTTGTTTGTGTTGGAATTTTGTTTTATCTCTTTATAATGACAAAAAATAATTTATAAGTTTAGAATTTTCATTTATAAATATGTATGAGAAACTCAAAACATACAACAATTTAAAACCGAAAATATTAAATAGAAATAGCAACTATAGGTGAAATAGCGAGAAGAAAACTAAAAAGTAGCTGTTTGGTTATATTTGAATATATGTTTGGTTACTTGTGTAACGTGTTCTTAACCAAAATAAAAGATAAAGTTAATGAAGATCACGAAAAGAAAAAGGAAATGATGTTGGCAAATCATAAAATATCAAATTAAGGCCAAACCTCCAATATCATTGTCGAGGCCACTTTTTGTTTGTCATTGGTACACTATCACCGTATCCATGATTCAATGTAAACGCATCAGATTCTGCATATTAATATTGGTGCTCTAATTTAAATTTAAGAATTTTTTTGAGATGTTTGAACTATTACTAATAGAACGGTAATGGATTTAGCAGATGAGAGTTACTTGACAAAAGAGCACTTAGACACAAAGATAGATTGGATTCCATCGATGAAGAACCTAAGACTAAAAGACATCCCTAGCTTCATCCGTACGACCAATCCTAAGGACATAATGCTCAACTTCATTGTACGTGAGACCGACCGAGCCAAACGTGCTTCTGCTATCATTCTCAACACGTTCGATGATCTTGAGCATGACGTCATCCAATCCATGCAATCTATTTTACCTCCGGTTTACTCTATTGGACCGCTCCATCTGCTAGCCAAACAAGAGATCGTTGAAGATAGTGAAATCGGACGCCTGGGATCGAACTTGTGGAAAGAAGAGACGGCATGTATGGATTGGCTCAATACCAAAACTCCAAACAGCGTTGTTTACGTTAACTTCGGGAGCATAATTGTTATGACTGCCAAACAACTTGAAGAGTTTGCTTGGGGTTTGGCAGCGACGGGGAAAGAGTTTTTGTGGGTGATAAGGCCGGATTTAGTAGCCGGAGATGTGGCAAAGGTTTCGCCTGAGTTTCTAACGGAGACAGTGGATCGGAGGATGCTGGCTAGTTGGTGTCCTCAGGAGAAAGTTCTTTCTCATCCGGCGATTGGAGGGTTCTTGACACACAATGGATGGAACTCGACGTTGGAAAGTCTCTGTGGCGGAGTTCCAATGGTGTGTTGGCCGTTTTTTGCAGAACAGCAAACGAATTGTAAGTTTTGCTGTGACGAGTGGGAGGTTGGGATTGAGATCGGTGGAGATGTGAATAGAGAGGAGGTTGAGGCGGTGGTTAGAGAGTTGATGGATGGAGAGAAGGGAAAGAAAATGAGAGAGAAGGCGGAGGAGTGGCGGCGCTTGGCCGAGAAAGCGACGGAGCATGAATTTGGTTCCTCGGTTGTGAACTTTGAAAAGGTTGTGAGCAAGATTCTTTTAGGAGAGTAGAGACTACATGGAGTCTAAAAACTATTTTGAATATAAGATGTTTATCAAATTATTATTATTATTTTTTCCAATGGTTTGTGAATCCCGTGATGAATATCCTAAGTTACGAAAATAAAACGACAAATAAATGGTAAAGTCCACAATATGCACAGCTAGTCAGATACATCTCCAAATATATATAAATGATAAAAAAAATTTGGAAAAAATCAAGTGGACATCGTGGAATAAGAAGTTAATGCCAACATTGTAGTCGTAGAAATAGAATCTAGGGACAAAATTTCAGAAACAGAGTTAAACGCTGAAAATCATGGGCGAGAAAATTTTTAAAATTCGATCAAGACAACAAAAGTAAATTTAATATATAACAAAACAATAAATACAATTGATAAAGGACCACGCTAAAGGCTTCCACGTCACCTTTGTTAACACCGTCTAGACTGAGGACAAGGCCGATAAGTAGCGGCGGTTGGCCAAGGAAGCGACGGAGCATCCTTCTGGTTAGTCCATCGTGAATTATGAGACGCTTGTTAATCAAGTTATCCTAAGAAAAAGCTCCGATGTGGTCCATGCATGACCATGTCAGAAAATCTTAAAATGATATTGTCATTTGGGATCTTTCTTAATATTTTATCTACACATCAGTTCAACGTTTCTAATGCTTTTGACAAAATTTATAATGGAAAAAAATTTCAGATGGGTGTTAACTAGAAAAAATTTGCAAAATTGAGCTAGTTTGGTAGAAAAAAATAAATCTCAGCCAATTATACAACACTTGGATGACTAACTTTTTCAAACTTGACTTGATTTTATTTGTTTTTAACATGCTATCAGTTAGACATAAGTCTAAATAAAAAGTCAAGTACTAGTAATACTTTTCTTAAAATAGTCGATTTTATTCTCAAATAATAAGAATATCAAAGTAGACTTATTATGTATTGTTTCGTTAGAGAAAAGAACAAAACATGACAAGAGATAGAGCCATCTTTATTTGGCAGTCATATTAAGTCATGGAAGGATTTGGTTGGGGAAATAAACGAATTAGCTTTTTTTTTTTCTTTGTTGGATGAAGAGAAAGGGAGGGTAAAAAAATGTCAAAAGATTGTACAAGTTGGAGATGCAGTTGATTATGAAGATGATGTCAACTCTCTGCTGTTCGTGGTTGTACTTTCAGGTGCATCCGTTGCATCGAATTCTCCTCCTTCTGCTGAGAATTGATGTGGAACTTGTGATTCTGAAGAAAAAACAAATAACCACAAGATTAAACATTTTCTTTAAAACTATTTTTCAACAAATAGTCAATCTACAATTCCACATATAGAATTCATTTGTTTTGGTTGCCCCCCTGCGAATAAGTTTGGATAATTGCTTAAATAGAGAGTGGTCCCTTCTCCCTTGTGAGTTGTGACTAGATCTTGAGTATCAATAATATAAAAAAGGTGACAGAAACCCACATGCAAACACTATTGGTTTATGCATATTACATACACATATATAAACATGCATGACCCATGGTGGACGATAGACAGATGTGAGGGAACAAATAATTAGACAGCTCAGTTCACATGGACATGACGGAATTACATATATCCCATGTGCCCAATCATTCACTCACTTTTTGGTATTCCGTTTAATCTTCCGTACTCTTGTATATGCATGATTGTTTTTACAAAAATGTTTAGTACTTAGTGGACTTGGATCTTATATTATTATGATGATGAATGCATTATGCATATGCACATTGCCATTAGACATGAATGGTGACACATGATGTCCTTTGAAAAACCAAAACATTGTACTATTTATTGACGTACCGGTGGAAGAAGATATTGGCTCTTGGGAAGGAGGGGCATTGGAGGAATTAGTAGGAGCCTCGAAATTGGATTGGTGAATTGGGTAAGAAGAAGCAGAAGGTAAGCGTTGTTGCTGCTGCTGATGATGATGAATATGATGAGCATATTGATGATGATGTTGATGAGGATATGGTCTAGGACTTGGAGCTTGGAGGTAGTAGTAAGGAGAAGGCATGATGTTAGATGATGATGGTGATGTTGCTCCTCCGCCGTACATTTGCTGTTGATAGTATTGTGCTTGTTGGAGCTGTGTGTTGTATAACGCCTGCATGTAATCATTCAGTAAGCAAAATTATTATTTATTAATAACCAACTTAATCAGGTCAATGTTAATCTTGAGGTCATGATTTAATGATCTACGCAATACTATACGTTCAAAATATACAAAGTCACTACAGATTTAACCAGTATTTAAGCAAGCTAGTTACAACTCAGTTCTTGGGAAGAAAGACTAAGCTAATTCATGTACAGCCGCTAGAAGGATACGATCATACAACATTTTCCGGGTATATGTATCGATCATTGCATGTTCGTAATTGTATATGTATGTGACTATGTCATAAGACTCATAACTCATAAGTGGGGAGAGAGAGAGAGAGAGAGAGAGAGAGACTGACTTGGTGGTACCCATATTCAGAATTGTAGGTGTACCTGAAAACAAAAGAATTTAATGATGCTAAACCAATTAGTCAAAATATTCACCAAAATACCAACAAAAGTTTACTTAACTATTTTACCTCGACAAATTCAATGCATGCAAATTTCATGGAGACATATATATACACTCATTATATATAGACATGACATATTTCACTATTATTGTTCTATTGCGAAGTTGGTCCGGCTAATCTTCAATACATACTATACTTTTTATATGACAACTAGCTAGCTAGTCTAATATAAGTATTTATATTATGAATATCATATATTTACAGGCTGACTCCAACTTGCGCAAATTGAAGCATTAAATATCATCTTCTGTCTCTTACCATTTCTATCGCATTGGACCATTTCACCGTCTAAGCAAAATTATAAACATCTTTACACCCTTTTGGGTTTAGATAAAGAAACCAACCCTTTCTAAAAAATAATAATAATAAGAAAACCCATTAATTCCAATTTTTTGTCTTGAAACCCCATTAATTCTTCTCCCTTTTAAATAATCATAGAAACCTCACGTACCCGTACGATGGATACATGAGCTGGGCAGTCGCAGCCTGCTGCAGCGGGGCAGCCATTCCGGTATAGCTTGATTGTCCTCCACCATGATACTGACTAGGGCTTCCTCCTTGTCCTCTCCCTGTGCCATATCAAAGAGTAATTCATCAAACATTTTCATTCCAAATTGTTACATTATTGGACAATGTAGCTATATTTTTTTCCTACACAGATATTTCAGGTTTTGGAATCAATATGTAATGTAAAAATGCTGATTGATGTCTTCAACGATAAGAAATGATGATTGATTCTTTTTTCCCCAACAAATATGATGAAATTACGTATTGAAAACACGGAAATAGTCTATTATATATTCTTCAGTGTATGAGTTTTTTTTTTTGGTTAGTTTACAGAAACAAAATATAAAATAATCCAGCCAAATGGAAGAACATTATATATAAAAAAAACAGACCGATGAGAGATCATTGAAGTTCAAAATTAAGAACTAATATTTGAGTTAACGAACCTCGAGGCGTCGATGGTCGGGGCCGTCCAAAAGACGCAATATTGCAATTAGCCTTTCTACCATCGATCACAGGATTCGGATCGGCGACTGCTCTCGTTGCTGATTCCGGCTCTTGAAATGTGACCTAGACCACCGAGATGATCATGACTTTGCCGGCCTAGAGAAACAATTGATGAAAATGGTGGAGATACAAAAAAATGGATTAACTTACGAAACCATAGCCTTTAGATTTTCCGGTGGTCTTATCGGTGATGATGACGGCTTCAAGAATCTCTCCGAACTGATCGAAGTAACGACGCATTTCCTCGGTCGGAGTCTCCCATGCTAAGCCTCCGACGAACACTTTGGTGTAGGTCGTGTCTCCGAACGGCGATCGGTAATAGCTCGTATTAGAAGACATCTATTATACGATATATAACTGTTTTGATATTGTTGTTGATGATGATGGTTTGTTATGATATATACCGATAACAAAAAATGAATAAATAAATTTAATGAATGAATTTATGAAAATGGGGTCTGTCTAATTAAAACATCAGCCGAGAAAGAAAAGAAGAAAAGATTGTATATGAGGGAAAGTTGGCTTCTTTATATCGTCAAATGCCTCACAAACGACTTTTTCATTTTCTCTCTTTGTTTTTTAATTGCAAATTGCAACTCTTAAACGATGCCGTATTATGATTCCGACCCTACACTTGAGGGAGAGAGAGAGAGTAGAGAGAGAGAGTAGAGAGAGAGAAAGAGAAAATGGTGAGTTTATGTAAGAAGGAATGAGTTTTCTTTGGGGTTTTGTAAGAAGAGTGACAAGGCAAGCACTGAATATGTCTTCGCTGTCTATAATTTTTGCCAGGTTTTAACATTATACCTCTTCCACAACTTTAATTACCTCATCGATTAAAATATCCTCTATGATGTTTTTTTATATTATAAGGATCCGACTTGGTAGATAATCCGTATGATTTTTTTTTAACATTATACAGAGTTTTACCAATCACATAAGTTTTTAGAATATCAGGGTTTTTATGCAATGTTAAAGTCAACAATATAAATTACAGAGGTATTTAGCAGTATTTAAACTAAATTTTCTACAGATTCCGCCATATTATTTGGCAACATTTTCTGCAATATTACCGATCATAACCGATGTATCTACATGTTTGCAAAGTCAAAATCAATATATATATATATATTAAAACTAATATACATATACCTCTGTATATGTCTGTCTTATAAGCAAAATATATGTATATTAACTACTGCAAGTCTACAGGACTATATTTAATTTAATCAACCACTATAATACGATATCATCATTCGTATGCCCATGTTCTCTTTTGGGTTGGTTGATCTCTTGTTTCTCTTCCTTGTGTTCGCTGTATAGCTTTATTCTGGTACAATAAGGTTACTAATATATTTGTATTTTCGTAAAGAGTTCTTTATATGATCACTCTTAAAATTTTAAAGCAACTTACAACTTGCTTGTTGAATAATGAAAACTCATAATCCGTATTATCACATAATAGCATCTACCTGACATTCTCCTAATTAAAAACTGACTGAAATTATATATGTATGTACTGGATTAAAAATTTAAGCAATAGTTTGTGTTGGTACGGTGCTTCTTATATTATACGTACATAAAGCGTTCGTGTAAACATACAGTAAAAAGAATTAAATAAGGATTTATATGCATATATATATATATATATATCCGTAGTTGTAAAGGGAAATGAAAGTGGAGAGCAAAAGAATTGAGAAGATCACATGAGATGAACAGAGAAACAGCTTTTACATAGTCCCGCGCACGCATGCACGCACCCAATAACGACCATCCCTCTTTTTTATCCCTTTTTTCTCTTCTTTTCATTATGCAAAATATTATTAAACCCCACTATCTATAATCTATAACAACCCCGTATGTATTTTTAGCAAAATCCGATTATATAATTGTGTAGTTGACCCAACAAAAAAAAAGTATGTCATTTTTTCATTGGTCTAAAGTCTAAACTGGTTTTAATCAAATTAATTATTTCACTGAGTCATTGACATAGAAAATGGCGGATAATTGTAGAAATTACATGAAAATGTTGGTTGATGACAACATTTGTTCGGTCGGCCAATAGAGATATTTGTTTGGTAATAAAAATAGGAATAGAAGGAAAAAAAAGTGGGGCCAGTTTGCCAGCATGGCAAAAGAGGATATAGCTGGAGTTGAGTTTAAAGAAGAAACAGAAGAGAATCCGTGAACTGGCAGATCCATCCACGTGGATCTCCTCCTGTCATTCTTCTCTCTCCTTTATCCCTCAATCTACAATATATTTAGTTGTCCCTCTCTTACGCAAAATAAGATGAAATTAGACTCGTAAAGTGAGTGTTTTTTTTTTTAATTAAAAAGTGAGTGATTTATGCTAGGCTTCTCCTATATGTTGATAAAATATAAACTCGTTGTTGATAAAAAAGTGTATTAGCGTATTGAGAAACTTGTTTTCATTTTAGATGTCCTAGGAGACTTCAAAATACTAGTGTCTAGTGTCGGGCTACGACTTAGGGTTTAGGGGAATTTTTGAAGAAAGAAATAGTGACATCGTCGAAACAAAGATACAATCACGCGACATCAATTATAGCATAAAAAAAAATCTAGGCCCAAAATTATATACCAATCTAATCGAAAAAAAATAATCGCATCTACGAAAAACTTTTTCCTGAATATATTTAGAAAACGAAAAGAAAAAACAAAAGACAAAGACCACAAGAAATGTTTTCAATTCACTGGAGACTTCAGCAGACGTAATAAGTAACACAGAGGAGATGATATAACTCATAGCAAGTACTTGTACAATGATTGCGATTCAATTTAGATATTTAAACGAGTAAAGCAAAATGGGATGGTGGCGCAGTTGGCTAGCGCGTAGGTCTCATAGCTACTGAGTGATCCTGAGGTCGAGAGTTCGAGCCTCTCTCATCCCATATTTTTTTTTCTTTTCAAGACAGCCCATAATAGGCCCAATTTCAATATACTCCCCGGAATTACGTGGAACGGAAAAAATGAAAAATCATTGATGCGTCAGCGTCACAGATCAATAACCTGTGGGAGATTTTGTATATGCCATCACAAAGCGAGAGTAGTTACCCAGACCAAGTCCATATCGTTTGAAACTATATTAACATATGAACCAACGATATGGGCCTCTTCCTGGCCCGTTCACTATTTCTACAATCGGCGACACGGTTCCTATCTTGCGTTTGCAATGGTATAACCGGTTCACTAAACTTTATAAAAACCAAACCGAAATTCGAAGAGCGAGCCTGATAGAGAGACTCGAGAGCATTAAAAGGCAAAAAAAGTTATCGGAATTTGCATCTTTTTTGAAACCGTCTGTTGGTCCGGCGTTTGCGACGGACGTGTTCACGGCGGTGACTTCCATGGACGGCGAAAACCTCGGCAATCATCAGCCCAACTTTGAAGGTGGTTCTGGAGACCGTTTATCAGCCGAATCTTTGCCGTTAATCGATACGCGCCTCCTGTCCCAGTCAGAACTTCGCGCTCTCTCTCCGTCTTCTTCTTCTTCGGCGTCCCTCGCTGCTTCCGCCGGTGTAGACGACGATTTGACGCCAAAGATTGATCGCTCCGTCTTCAATGAGTCCGCTGGCAGTCGGAAACAGACGTTTCTCCGCGTCCGCCTTGCGCGCGATCCTCCACCACCGAGACCTCCGTCGCCGCAACGCCGAAGAGACGATTCCTCCCGTGAAGAGAAATCGCAAGTCGCATCGCTTCTCAGATCTCTGTTCTCTGTCGATTCGTTTCAGAGGAATGCGGAAGAAGACGAAGGAGAGGAAGAGGTCGAAGAAAAGGAAGGTCAGCCGCTGATTTCTTTACCGATCCATAATAATGGAAATGTGTACCGGAATCCGTATTTTGATTCGGTTAAGAACGTTCAGGGAATATCCGAGAATGAAACGAGGAGGAGGCCAGGGCGGCCGAGAAAGATTCGGAACCCTAGCGATGGGGTTTTGGATTCGTATGCGGATGAATCGGAGAGGGAAGGAACTCTGTCTGTAGATAAAACTCGTAGCAATTTAGGAACAGAGAGTGGATATGATGCTTCAGGAATCTCCATGGACTCAAATCCAGGCAAGAGAAAGAGAGGCCGTCCAAGAAAGAGTGGAGATGGCTGCAAAAGCGAAGATAAGGAAGAGATTGTGAGCTTGGAGAACAGAGAAGGTACAATGGTGGATCTCTCTGCCTTGGCTAATAATGAAGAGGATCCATATGGAGAGGAGCTGAGGAGGATCACGGTAGGGTTGGGGACAAAGGAAGAGTTGTTAGCTTTCTTGGAACAGGTGAATGGTGAATGGGTGAATGCTGGGAAGAAGAAGAAAGTTGTGAAAGCTTGTGATTACGGAGGATACTTGCCCAGAGGATGGAAACTTATGCTCTGCATCAAAAAGAAAGGGAGCATTCAGTGGCTGGCTTGTCGCAGATACATAAGGTATAATAAATGTTCATCCTAATCGTTTCTAGATTCTGATTTAGACCTGAGATTAGCTGTGAGATCTTCTTGGTTATAGCAAGGAATAGTAACTAAGCACTAGATTTCCTCTATGGATTCAGAAATCGTACATAGTATGGTGTTTTAGTTTCTGCTGCTAGACTTTTGATTGTCCCTCTTTTTTGTTTTCTATCTCCTTGAACATAAGCACTAGAACATGTCTTCTTAGCCGTTTTATGAATCTAGCTGTTGTTATCACTATTAGTTCATGATTTAAGAATTTTTCCTCTGTCGTTATGGTTATGTATTCACTGTCTATACAGTCCTGATGGGCAGGAGTTTGCAACCTGCAAGGAAGTCTCCACGTATCTGCAGTCTCTTGTTGAATCCCAAAGCAAGAACCGGCTCAATTCCTTTCAATCTGACAACCACACTCTAGGAGAACCAGTGATGGGTAACGAATCTTTAGTAGGTAACTCTGATTCCATGGACTTGCCTGTTTCGAACCCTGAAACGAACCAGAACCGTGGAAGTGAGAGAACCAGCAGCGAGGTGCTTGGTGAAGCAAAAGGCGGAGAAAATGGCGATATAATAGATCCTGTGAAAACCAGTTTGGTGGAGGAAGATGGTAAAATGATCCCTAGAGCAGAATTTCTTAATGGAGACAACGAAGACGATATGAAGAAAAGAGATGATAACATGGAGAATTTGGCGGCTTTATTGAACTAATTGTTTTCTCATTGCAGTTCAGATTTTGCGTTTCATGCAACCAAAGCATGTTTTAGCTGACACAGGAGTATAGAATTTGAAAGGTACATTTGTACAAAACAATTGACAGAAACCAAGTTGAAACAAATATTCAGCCTGATTTTTCATCATAAAAAAAAGAAGTAAAAATCGTCAGAAATTAGTTAAATTGAATTTGTTTTTTTTTTCAGTACCCTCTAAGAGTGAATTTAAATTCTGTTTCGTAATTTGTACTAAACAGAAAAGAACAAATTCTAATGGTCGACAAGAGGACGTGTCTTTCTCCGTTTGTCACGTTAGCGTTTTGCGTTGTTTTAGTTGCCAATCTTCGAACCATATGGGTTCAATTGAACAATATCTTTCTTTTAGGCTTTTTGTGCGTAAAAAATGATGAAAACGTGGAGGTTACTTTTATAATTTCACAACTTTAGTTTTCAGAGTTTGTTGACTAAAAAAAGGTAGATCCAACGGCCAGTATATTACCATCGTCAGAGCATCCTAGGGTTACTACTAATCTCGAAATCAAATCGAGCATCCATTGTTGTTTCAGAATTCACAGAGAGAAAGAGAACAGAGAAAAAAAAAAGGCATGGAGAGTGAGAGGGAAAAGCAGGTTTACTTGGCCAAGCTCTCTGAGCAAACCGAAAGATACGATGGTATTTTTTTCCACTCTCTATGAACGTTTTCGATCTCTGGATCTCTCTTTACTGTTTTGACGCGATAATGATTTGTCAATGCTTCTGAAACTCAGATCTTTTATTTCTCTGATGATATGATGAATGTTTTTGTTCGACTTGATTTGGTTTACATCTCCAAGATTTTGATTTCCACTTGTTTTCTGGGATGTTGATTGGTCTGGATTTAGAGATTTAGACGAGCCCTTGCTTATTGTGTTCGCTTTGACATAGTAATTCCTTGGTTATTGTTTACGCTTTGATCTTTAGTTGCTCTGATCAGTCTTGATCTTTAGTTGCTCTGATCAGTCTTGATCTTATGTACTTGATCGAATCTCATAGCATGTATCCATGCTATTACAAAGGTGGCTAGTATGAAATAGATCTATGTTTTCACTTGCTGTCAGTATAACAGTGATAAATTTTCTGGAATCAGTTTGCTTTGGTGCTGGATATTTGCTTTTAAAAAAAAAATTCTTAGCTACATATTCCATTTGGTTCGAGTCATTGGTTAAGTGAAGATCTGATTCTGCGTAGTAATCTAGATTGCAAACTAGAAAATATTGTAAGTGTATGGCAAACTAAGAAGCGAAACCACAGCTTAGGGTTTTTTTTTTACGTGATTTGAGCTGCTTAGTTATTTTGGTCCATGTTTTGGGTTTTCTTACTTGAATTTTTTTTGTTGCAGAAATGGTTGAGGCGATGAAGAAAGTTGCTCAGCTTGATGTGGAGCTCACGGTAGAGGAGAGGAATCTAGTATCTGTTGGGTACAAGAATGTGATTGGCGCAAGGAGAGCATCGTGGAGAATACTATCCTCCATTGAGCAAAAGGAAGAGTCCAAGGGAAATGAGGAAAATGTCAAGAGGCTTAAGAGTTACCGGAAGAGGGTTGAAGATGAGCTTGCCAAAGTTTGTAATGACATCTTGTCCGTCATCGATAAGCACCTCATTCCATCGTCTAAAGCTGTGGAGTCGACTGTCTTTTTCTACAAAATGTAAGTCATCATATGCCTCTTTATTCGGTGTTCATTTTTGCACCGAAATTTGGTATGACCTTGGGTAATTGTGGTGCTTGAAGGCGCAAAATGTGACTAAGAATATATATGTTTGAGTTCTTACATAGGCTCCACTCTTTCTTATGTTTTGTCCTGAAATGAAGTTGATCCACGGGTCTGAGATTTATGAACATAGTTTCCCTATTTGTTTCACCGTTTTGGCTTTACTTTTCTGTTCGTTCTATGTAGGAAAGGTGATTATTACCGCTATCTGGCAGAGTTCAGTTCTGGTACTGAACGCAAGGAAGCTGCAGATCACTCTCTTGAGGCATACAAGGTACTTCGATCATGTTTCTGTCTTTGTTTTTTGTTTTTATTGTGCCTTCCTTCTTATATGTGAGCTCGGAAAAAAAAACTGAACAATATGCTTATCTTTCGTACTGGCAATGTAGGCTGCTGTTGCTGCTGCAGAGACGGGTTTGGCACCAACACATCCAGTTAGACTTGGCTTAGCATTGAACTTTTCGGTTTTCTACTATGAGATCTTAAACTCTCCTGAAAGGTTTGTTTTGGTTCACTCATTTTTGGAAAGAACATAAAATGGAATCGGTGGTGTCACTCTCTAACACGCTGAAACTATGTGATGTACAGTGCATGCCAATTGGCTAAGCAAGCATTCGATGATGCGATTGCTGAACTTGACAGCCTCAACGAGGAATCATACAAAGACAGCACTCTTATTATGCAGCTACTTAGAGACAATCTCACCTTGTGGACTTCAGACCTCCCAGAGGATGGAGGTAAGACTTAATTTTTATTTCCCTATCTGCCTCTGATGATAGGTAGTTTCCTTAGAATCAAATGAGCCTTTTGAATCTTGTTCTTTCTTGAACTGCTAAGAGCCTCAACTTTGATTAGAAATATTGTTATGTTGATGCTTGGGAACTCAACCTTCTTTTTTTTGTTCTCTCAGAAGAGCGATCCAAAGGTGATGAGCCTCAAGAAGAGGTATAGAACGCTATTTTTCGGTTAAAGTTTAAGCTAGTAAAAAAAATATGTCTGCCTTTGCATTGACAATTAGACACTCATGGAAGTACTGGTTTCATTGCAGAACTAAATCCTGAATCCTCTGTGACAAGAGAAACGACTGTTGATGCATCCTGAGAAGACAGCAAGCGTCGTTGCTCGAAACACTGGAAAATGTGTAATTTTTATTCTATGTCTTTCTTGATCACGTTTTCGAATCTTGGCTTTTTACTAAACAACACTTCGTAGTCGTACCTTCAAAAACTCTCTTATGATGGTTGGATTGTGTAATTTGCTTCTTCGTTGTTGAGTTGAGACACCGCATTTTGGGTTTTGATCACTTTTGACGAATTAAGAACCTTGAGAGGTAAAATGAAATGGTTTCAGGTGAATAAATAGTTTGTTTATGTTGCAAAATTCATGAAAGTCTTGAGTTGTAGAGTATTATTAGCACCAGCACACAAAAAAAAAAAGCGTGTTGCATGTTGGAGATTTCGAATTAATTGCACTTGCACACATGGACATAAAAATTACATAATGTAGTCAAGTAAAGCTCATACACAACAAATATAACATATTCTTTTTCATTTATTAAAGAGGTTTAACAAATTCGAACCTAATCCAAAAGTACTTTCACATATATGAATAACCTAATATTTATATCACGGTAATCAAAATAACAAATCAACCAATAGTAATAACACAATCCCCATCATCACCCACCACAAGTCACCCACATTTCCCTCTCTCCTTTGTTTTTTTTTTTTCATTTTCTTGTCGTCCTTAAAACACACAATTTACAAAACAACGAACGCACATAAGCTATAGCAAGAAGCTGTCATGAATCGAAAATTCAGACCGGTCCAAACCGGACGAAAATCATCAGAGTCGAATCCAGTCAAGCAAGCTTGTGTCCCTGATGAATCTTGATTGAGAATGCGGGTTTATTATAATCTTTAAGAAACCATCTCTCCTGTAAAAATCCTTTCAGAGTTTGTCATCTGAATCGGACTACGACACAAGATATGTCGTCTTTACTCTCTCTTCTCAATGCTTCAGCTGTTAATTCCTTTGCCGCCTTCTGTGGATCTTTCACCCTTTTAGCTATCTCCATTGCCTCTTCATTTGACATCACCTGTTTACATCATTTCAAACAACAAGTTAACAAGAGATTACAAAAGAGTTTCACTCGAGAGCAGAGAGAATAAGATGTCATTTTTACCTTCCAAATGCCATCACTGGCCAGGACTAGAACATCTGTCTGGCTATCTACAGTAGCATCTCGAATGTCAGGTTCTGAACTCAAATGTGTCTTAAGGCCCTTGTCTCCAAAGGCACGAGACACGGCTAATTGACCATTCACCCGAGGAACATCACCTGTTACATCACAACCACGGAATCCTTGTCAGCAATCATTATCTAGATAATGATCAAGAACGATAAAAGCTACTGTATCAGATTAGCTATTTACCTGGTAGATTGGATACAAATCCACCTCTATCCTCAATGCTCGACCTTTCAGTACGGGGCTCATGATCTGTACTCATCTGCATCGTTGTGCCTCCTCGAGAAAGAACTGCTCGTGAATCGCCAACATTAGCTATCCACAGCTTTCTCCCATTGATCAATATAGCGGTCACAGCTGTAGACCCACCACGGCCCAAGTCAGAACTATTCGATAGAATGGCCTGGTCTGTCTTCTCATAAGCTTTTAAAATAGACCTTCGAGGATCCACCCAGAACTCTCCCTGAGATAAAAAAAACTTAAGCATAGGGTAAGCAGCTAAATGATAATCCTCGATTTGGCATACAAAAAATAAGTGAAGTAAAGCCTTTTACCTCCTTTAGGATATTGGAGAAGAGGTGCTTCTGCAAGTAGGCAGGGACAGTATCACCCATATGACCATCATAAATTGCAAATAGCCCCAATTCATGGTCTTGGATGTTGATGAAGTTAGCTACATGATAATCCTCCATGGGATGGTTAGCTTTCCCTTTAACTAGACTAAAGCCATACTTGATCAACCCTTCATCACTTCTTCCTTTACCCGACCGAGATGATGATTGTCCTCCCACAACCTAAACCAGACCCAAGAAAAAAATAATAAAAGAGATCAGATCTTCACTTCAAAAATCGCTCTTCTTTTATTGAAGGCACCTAAAAATATTAAGGTCTATTCTACAATCATAAAAATTTAGATAAAAGAAGATTTTTTCCATACAAACTACATAACACAATCTCTTTCAAGAAGATTCAGACAAGGATCAGAAACACTCTGAACACATCAGTAATAGCAAATGAAGCTTTTGCGAACTTTGTCTTAACAATCTGTTTCTGGAAGATCATTTCTTAACAAGCTATTACACTACAACCTCGGAAGACGCGGTTTCTTACTAATTTCCACTGCCTGATATGTTTCTCCACTCGTTCAGAGAAAAGTGGGGAAAAACAGAGATATGACCGATCCAGGACAAACAATTTTACAAATATAAAAAAATTATATCTGAGACAGCTCAAGGATGGGAAAAAAAAGCAAAGAATTTTAGTGAAAATATTTACCTCGGAAGCGGAAGTGAAGCAACAGAATTTTCCCATTTGAATCGAAGAAAGTCTTCGAGTTATCAACCTAATTCAACTTCGCGGATTTATTCTAATAAACAAACAATCTGCAAAAAAAAAAATCATGAACCAAAATCAAAAGGGGAAAATCATTATTCAGCAGCTCAGAAATGAAAAACGAAGAAGCAAATCGAAAAGGGGATTTTACCTGAAATAAACCCTAATCTGGTTCAATCGGAGGTAGCAACGATAAATCTACAAAAGTCTTCTGCGACGAAGTCTTCGCTCTCTTTCGTTAATGTCTTTTTCCTACGCGAAAATTTTATATATTCATTGAAGGAAACCAAAAAAAAAAAAGATATGTTGAGCTATCTGTATTTTTCTTGACATTGCATTGGCGTGCTTCATAAATCTTAAATCTCTGCTTTACGCCCCATATTATGGAATTGACCTAGACACTTAACACTTTTCTTCTTGGCGTCTAACATTTACAAAAGTTAAAATAAGTGGCTAGAAATACTTTCTTTACATTTAACTGTTTCTTTTTGGCGAGGTAATGAATTTCATAAATATATATATATATATATATGGATTGCCTTCCATTAAACTAAACTAAAATGAGGGTGTAGATATCTACAATAGGACTTCCTGGACAAAAGTAAGAAAAAACAGAAAATATGGGCGAAACTTAAGATAAATGTAAATGAAACTAGATGGGGAGAAAATGGGATATGGAGCAAAAGAGTAGTCTGGTCAAAGACAATTAAAAAGCTGCCATTTAAATCAGTAGCCTTGGCTATTTAGCATGTTGACTTCCTCTTCCTTTTCATTTATGTCATTTCCTTAACCATCTCAGTTCTTTTTTGTATGCGTTTTCACTTTTCACTCTTTGGACATCCAAAATGTTGGAAAAGAAGAAAAAAAACTTTTGTGAGTATAAAGACTAAAGTAAACGTATGTTTTCGTTTTCACTAGTCGTTTCGTAGAAAGACATATAAACATTAACTAGTTTATCCAATTTGGTTTTCATCGCTTAAACGATTGCGTTAAACTTACCTTTTGCTTTTACCGCGCTATGGACCGTAATGAAAATTTTAGAAGTTTATGATAATTATTTTAATTTTGGCCAAGTTTATGATATTTAAAAATCATAAAATATGAGGTCGCTTCTTATTACCAGAATCTCAACGTATCAAGGAATGCGACAAGATAGTTGAAAGGGTCAAAGGTAGGGCTTGTACGCGCTTACTAGCCATCTTTTGTTGGTTCATTTAATGTGATTCGCACACATTTCATGACTTTTGACACTTTAAATTAGGTTTTTTTTTTTTCTAATTAAACACATCACTAGCTAGCTAGTTCCCTGATTTATGCATACATAAATATTTGATTGCTAAACAAGAGATTTGTTGCCGGAAAAAAATATTTTTGGTCGTCTAATCCTCCGTGATGTGTTCCTCTAAACTAGGTGTAGGTATGATTTATTTTCCAATTATGAGCCCAGCCTATTATTTAAGAGAAGTTAGATCAAGCTAAACTAGTAAACTTATTATTTCATTTGGTATTACAAACACAAAATTCGAAATTCTAACTTTTACGTTTTCAGAACAACAACTATTTGTATTTTAAACTTATTATAAAGATGAACAATACAATTTTTTCTAATAATAAAGACATAAGATTAAATGTGTAATAAGTATAACAAAATATGAGTGTGACAAAAAAAAAGTATAACAAAATATGAGAAGAACATGGAATGAGTTGAACCCAATTTCGGACATGAAGAAAGGGTGTCATTGCGAATAGATGAGATTAATAATCTGATTTATCGTCTCTTGACTATGAATTTTGGTCGCTACTTTCGATTAAAGTTCCGTTCGTATATTCTTCGATTTACGGGCCAAATCAGAGCGCAACGGACTTTTGATGGACCGGTCTTTTCGCGGGTAAATTATGGGCCGAGTAAATAAAATCTAAAAAAAGCGTTAAGGGTATTTTCGACATTTCAGAAAACCCTCAGCCGCATAAGCAAGCATCTTCGTCTTCTTCGAGTCTTCCTCTTGCTTCTTTCGTTTCTAGGTTGGCCAGTGAGAGAAAAGAGAGAGAGAGAGAGAGATGAGGCTCATATCGCACAACCTGCTTTCCTGCAACATCAAAGGAGTCAAAAACGGCTTTCCTCTGAAGATCGAAGTCGGAGAAGTGATTCAAAAGGAAGTCGATTTCAACGCTGATTTTCTCAGGCACATGTTCGCGAAGATCGAGTGGAAGGCTCTCGTGGAAGGCGCTCGCTCAATGGGATACACCGAGTTACCGGAAGATTCGCCGGACGCGACGGTCCTTGATTCCGCCGACGATTCCTTCCTGAGGAAACTCCACCACGCGTTGCTCGAGCTTCATCTTGAGGAAGGCGCGCTTGTCTGCCCCGAGACTGGACGGAAGTTCCCGGTGAGCAAGGGAATCCCCAATATGCTTCTCCATGAGGATGAGGTTTAATTATATATTTTTTTTTGGTTCCTATCTGTAATTTACCGTCTATGATGAGTTTTTTTGGGGGTTTTTGTTAGAGTTTCTGGGTTTAATTGCTTAATGTATTTGTGATGTGAACCTTTTTAGTAAGATATAATCCATTCGCATCAGTTTCTGGATGTTGAAATTGCTTTGTCTGCTTGATGGCTTATAGAGAAGATTGTATTGGACAAATCGATGATTGATCCCCGTATTTACTTGTGCATCTAGATTGTGCTTAGGGGTGATCATCTTAAACCCTCTTTTTAACTCAAAATCTTTTGCCATGAAGCTCATAAAGCACCGGCTTTGGTTATCAACTTATTCACAGATCAATCTCACCTAGTTTGAAAAGATGTGGTTTGCTTCATTGCAAGGTCGACTCGATCATGGCTCTTTTACACTATGTCAATGGTCAGCCAGAAAAACAGCTTAAAGGGAACAGAAAGGGAGTCACATTGCTGGCAAAATATATCTAATCCAACGAAAATACAGCTGATTTGAAAACAGAATTTCCTAGTGTATACTAGTTACAAAACCAAGTTTTGGCGAGATAACAGTAACACAAAATCACACAATCAAACTAACACACACTAGAACTACAATTACCGAGTGTTGATATATTGGTTATAAAACCAAGTTTGGCGAGATAACACTATAACGCAAAATCACACAATCAAACTAACACACTCGAACTACAACTACACAATCAAACTACTCTACTACGGTAATGCTACTACTAGATCCCGCCAAGAGCTCCTTCCATGTACTTACAAGTTCCGGAAAAGTTGTGTCGTCCCCATCTTTGTCCTCTTCCAATTCACTGGGTATCCACTTTTGTTCTGTGAGTGAGGTAAGAACAGAGACAATGTGACTCATCTCTGGCCTCTGTTCAGGTTCCTTAGCGCAGCAATGACTGGCCAGTTCAGCCACTTCGTTGATGCTGCCTCGGGTCTCTTCCTTGACCTCGATGGTCATGTCAATGAGCTTTGAGGAAGAGTCTTTATCGACAAGCATTTTCCGGAACCAAATGGAAATGTGGAGATTATCTTCAGATCGCTTCTCGTCTAGAGCTTTCTGGCCCGTTATCAGCTCCATGAGGATGACTCCGAAACTGTAAACATCAGCCTTTCGGGTCACCCGTCCTGTCACTACAATGAGAAATGATTCAGCTGTCACTAATATATATATATATATATATTAGTGATCAGAAGTAAAAATCGATAGACAAAAGGAGAAGACCATACAGGCATATTCCGGTGAAATGTAACCATGCGTTCCGACTGATTTGGTCCTGAATGATTCTTTGCCTTCCTCTGTTAACCGGACCAAACCAAAATCGGATACCTTGGCTCGCATATTGTCTCCCAGCAGAATGTTTGTCGGTTTTAGGTCTCTGTGGATGTAGCTTTGATTTTGCCGAGCCAACGTATGCAGATACTCTAACCCTCTAGCAACATCCAATGCAATGGTAAGCCGTGTAGTCCAGTCGAGTTGTTTCAGACCTTCATCCTCCCAGTCAAAAAGATGTCTACTTAAGGTCCCCTGTCGCATGTAGTGGTATACCAAAAGCCTCTCATTTCCTTGAAGACAATACCCATGGAGACCCACAAGGTTACGATGATTAACCTTAGTTAGCACGCTAACCTCAGCTTCGAACTCATCGATACCTTTTCCGCCAATAGACGATTGATCCATCCTCTTCACCGCAATCTCTATGCCGTCCCGCATTTTACCCTTATAAACCGTTCTGAATCCACCTCTACCAATGATATTATGATCGCCAAAGTCATCCGTGGCATCCCTCAGAATCTGATACGAAATCACATTGTTCTCTGTTTCCATGATCTCAATATCGACACCAGATTGCTGAGTTTCAATCGGCTCTGTCAGCCTGTTAGATTGATTCTTTCTCACAGCCAAATACAGAGCAATACCGATTCCTCCAATGATAACCAAACAAACGACGACAGCCCCAATTAGAAGTCCCTCAACAACTGATATTTTCTTGTTCCTTGTGTTCCAAGAAACATCCATCTGTGGATTCCCTACCGTGTCTATAACGATATTCCAAATCTGTGGCACTTTTCCATGTAGCTGATTATAAGAAACATCAAGAATTTCCAAGTTCTTCAACGTAAACAGCTCCATAGGAATGGTCCCGGTGAGATGATTATGTGAAAGATCAAGCACCTTAAGAGAGGTGAGATCTGCAAACCTCCGAGAGATGTTACCGGTCAGATTCATGGAGATAAATGTGATGGACGTGATGTTACCTTCTAAACAGCTGATCCCATACCAGTTCTGACAAGGGTCATCCCCTTTCCAACTATGCGCAAATACTGGCGGGAAACCGTATTCTCTGGCAATTGATAGCAGAGTGACTCTCGGATCACAAGTACCTCTGGAGAATCTAATAAACCGTAACTGCTGCTCCCTGTACTTAAACGTGCCTCCACATAAACCACGAAACAGAGCAGATAAAACATGAAACCCAATCTTCTCATCCTCGACAAGTGAGAGCGTTGGGGACTTCAAAAGAAGAAGTGTTAGTTTTTCATCATACAAACCATGGCCATTAGGGCAACACAATCTGAAAATAATTTAGAATTGGTTCACTGAAATGAACGAGCCATAATCTAAGCAACTTTAGAGTATAAACAATGTCCCATTGGGATAATTCACACACTGATCATAATGCCTGAAAAATATGTGCATTGGTCGGATCTGAAACCCATTGATAACCAATTTACCATAGAGTCACCTGATCACTGTATTTCCAGTAGAGTTACCAGTTATATTGAACAAGTTACAAGGGAAATCAAAGAACAGAACACCATGAAACTCGAAAGAAAAGAAAAATACGGACCATTTAGAAAGCGACATTGATGAAGAGGAGAACCCGTGCACCGTCCCTTGATCAAGGCAAAGGTCGGCGTCTTTGCCGGAGATATACTAATTCCCGGAGAAAACTTTGCAAGAAACTCTGAAAAGTTTGTAAGGACCTTGAATCCGGAGGATATAAATATGTTTGTACCGATCTATAATGAACTCAGATTTTGTTGTCACTGATTGAAACGCAGGCGACAGTCCAAATTTACCAACGATCGCTTGCTGTGAGTTGGATCTATACTTTACTTTGGATTTTGCTGTTAGTTTAAAACGCAGGCGAAAGTCTAATTAGTTAAAACGAAGATTTTCCATTAACGTCCATTATTTTTTTTTTCGTTCCATAAAAGGTTAAAGCAGTATTTGATCCTTGAAATAGTAAGTTTGTAGGCCATGGCATTGCCAAACAAATTTTTCTAAACTCTCTTTTCAATATCGCGTCCTAAACCACTCTACCAGTCGCCGGCGTGGCGTTAGTCGGCCACCGGAGATATTTTGATAAAATCGGTTAAGGAGGTAAGAATCTCAGAGAAAGAGAGAGTTGCAGAGGTGAGAGTAGGAGAGTCGCTGGTCAAGAAGAAAAAGAGAAATAGGAGGGAAAAAACATATAATATATATATATAATATATATATATATATATATATAACTATTTAAAAAAATGGGAAGCGAACCCCCGCGCTAAATTTATCAAAAAACGGAAAATAACCACCAATCAAACCAGAGACTTCATCAAAATTCCGGTTCACTCTATAACACTTGGATTTTATCCTATATTATTTGATTATACATACTAGCAGTGATATAACAATTGGATTCTGGTTCACTCCATAATAATAGAGACTGTTTCTTTCCTAAAACGAATATTATGTTGCAGGAGCATTCAGTAATTACATTCCGAGACTTATTATTATAAGATTAAAACTAATGTCGGACCCACATCCTGAATATTATTGGCTTCACCAAAAATATTAAATATAACATACGGTATGTGTAAGAAACCATCTAGCTCAACTGGTTGGTGAAACTAAATTGTTCAAGCCCACTGAGTGTCCTACTTTTTGTTTTAATTTTTTTGTAACAAATTCTATTTCATCATCTTCTCACGTTTCCATAAATGTAAAAAAAAAATTCCTTTTTCATAAATAATTTTATTTCCTTACGCGCCAAAAAAAAAACAAGAAAACAATATGTTCCTATTTTTCTTTCAATATTTATATAAAATAGCAATTACAATTATAAGACTGAAATTGTTATGTGCAAATGCAATATACAATTTATGTTAATATCACTACAAATGGGTAAATCACTACAAGATTTATGAAAAAATAGAAGGTGACTAAAAAATAATAGAGAATTATCTTATAAAGTCATTGCGGAAAGAAATATAAAAAAACTTACAGACAAGAACAAAAATAAGAATCATAGACTGTGTCGAATCTCTGAATGTAAGAGAGGATCATTTGGGTTGGAAATAAAAGTTAAGGGAAACACATAAAAACGTTCCTTCTTACAATAGTCCATTTTGAACTCAAGTTATGCCCTAAGAAACCATTTCTACAATATATTTAGAAATTTGGGGTTCAAAAATTTATTTCTTAAATATTTGCGGCATGAGGCTAATTAATAACTCATCTGTAAGATGAAACCTGAATATAAACTTATAAAAGTTAAAAAGTAAGTTGATTTTTGTTGCAACTCTGAATCATAAATATTACTAGTATATATAACATTGATGAAGATGAAATATATTAGATAATTTCTCTAAATATTTTACATTCGTTGAAGCTTTTTTTATTTAGTGGTTGATTAAGAACTTATTAATGTTTTTTTTTCACAAAGTCTGAGGTTTTTTTTTGTTGTAGAAACAAAGTCTGAGGTTTGTTGCAAATTATGCATATATTAATGGAAACAAATTTATAGATAACTCTAGCATGGTGAAATTAAGAATGTAATTGTCTATCATGAGAATTAGGTATAACCGTTTATTGTGGAATTTTGTGATGCATATAGATTTGTCTGAAATTATATGTGGATAGAATATCGTCATATTTTCAAATATATCAAATATCGTCATATTTTCAAATATTACAGAAAGTTAAATTTGCTTGTCTGAGTTAATATCATAATTTATAATATGATTGTAAATTGAATTAGCATCCTGTAAATAATATTTCAGACGACAAATATATATATCTAAATAATATAAAGCACGTAAGGCAGGTTTTGTAGTTTTATCTCATAATTTCGTACATGCAAATCTTATCAATAAAATTTACTGAATATCCTTAGGAAGATATAAACAATTTCTCTCATTTTATTGATTTTCTTCTTCAATCATGTTTTAAATCTATAATCAACAAATTTAAGTGAACGCACTATTCGTCTATTAACACATTTTTTTAACGCTGCATTCATTAAATTTAAAATATCAAGAGTGAAAAGGAACACCAACAAGCATCCAACAAAAGAGATAGCTCCCACGAGTAGGGGAGACACAAATACCTCAGAATATATCAGAGGTTTAACTCCACATAATACGAATTAATGCAAATTAGTTGAAGAAAATTTATCGAAATTTTTTGTGTTGTGTTGTGGAAGTTATTTCTTGTAGTCTCGTATATCAAGGAAGTTATTTAGTCTACCGTAAATGTGGACCATGTGGTACATGTAAAATTATATATTATGGACTCTTATGATACAGAGAATTGTCTGATGTGGAATCATCCGTGGAGGAGCTATTCGTCATGTTTCTAAATGTTGCTAATACTTCGATTCGCGAATCTCGACTAAAATCATCAAAATTATATACCTGATGGCGCAAAAAAAAAAATTATTGAATGATTCAACATTACTATTTCTATTATTTATTGATAGATTTTTTTATCATTGATTACTCCATCTTTACTCATTTTCTTTAGTCAACAGTCGTTATGTGTTTAACAAAAAGAAAACAGTCATTATGTCATATTCTTCTTTGATCGGTTTTGGTAGTTTCATTTTATTTGGTACCAGAGCTACGCGCAAGTTTTCTTTAATGTGATACATTCAATAGTTTTATGTTTTTTTTTTTACCAATATTTGTTGAGTATCTTTGATTTTTTTTTTTGTAATGTGTTAAAGTGGACATTTAGATTTACTAATAAACGATTAACAATTCCCACTTTACTCAGCTTCCGGATGGTCCTCATGTCATCATCCTCCTTGTAATCCTTCTTCAGCTCTTCCTCTGTGTCCACCTGTTTCCACAACAGCCATTACAACTCCAAGCAGACCTCCAATGTTCTTATTTAATACTTCCTTTTGTCGCTCAAATACATCCTCCTAACAATGTGACCCATAATATTATGATTATCAACACCACTAAAAAAAGAAATTGAAGTTTGCAGCGAACATTAGCTGGGTGAGACTTTTAGCTTGTCAAACAATCGGTTTCTCAAAAAATCACTAAACAAGATCTACACAATTGACCACCAGAAAACGGACTTGTTTCTTTTGGATTAGCAAAATAAATCAATGGTAATGTAGTTTGAGAAGTAAGACCTTAACATCCAATACACTCATAGCTCTGCCATTAAATTCAAAAATAAGACCTACGCCCTGAGTCATGATCAAACATAGCTAAGCATTTGATATTACGTCAATATTCATCTATAGTGGATATATAAATAACCCAAAAATCTAATAGCCAAAAAAAATCCTATAGAGAAACATAAACTGATAAAAGTGATGTTATATGGTTGATCCATGTGACCCTGTTAAGAGCACCATCAACTTTTATAAAGACGTCTACATTTGTTACCAATAATATAATGGGTTTAGATATTCAAGAGACATGAAGTGAAGAAAACCTTCACTACGGTTAAAGTTTTCAAATATGATAAACTTACTTACCTTTGATGCTGAGATGTCCAAACGAATCCATTGATGCCTGATTACAAATTTGGTGAATCCTGATAAGAATGAGAATGCGAAACAATTTTTCCTAAAAAGGGAAAGAAAACAATTTTTTTTTATGAATCATACATGTACATATACCTGTGTTCTATCGCGTATGAGATATCGACAAAAACGATAGATGCAAAATCTTCGACATGGAAGAAGCTAGATCCAAAGACTCCATCCCCTTTGTAGAATCTTAATTGACCATTGAATGGTTTTTTGTAGAGAAATCGAAATTAGCTAGCACCTGAAATTTTTTTAAAAAAAATACTGTACACGAAAATATTGTATATAAGAGAAGATGAAGAGAGGGATACGCTCAGTACATTTAGGAGTCCACGTGGCACTCTCGCATATGATGAAGTATCGCAAGCTAGAAAGTGCTCTTCATCTTTTTTATAGTAGATTTTGACTTGATCTTTATCATAAAGGTCATGATAATGTAAAATGCCATTTTCATTTAATAGATTTGAGTGATTCAAACTGTTTTGATGAATTTTCTGATTTTAAAGATTCAAATTTTAAGATTTTGAATGACATTGCATAAAGAAATGATAAAGTTTCCTTAAATCAGCCAAAATCATTAAAATTTTATTAAAACTTAAATGGGGTCAACTATTTGGTTCAATACACCCTCTTTAATTCTTTCAAATTTGGATATTTGTTGCAGAGACTATGGACTATAATTAATGCAAAGGTTTTTTATTTTGCTAAAGATTAATGCAAGATTAACATGAGATATATTAGACACTTTTGCAATCTGAATTTTAAGGTAAGTAGATTCCTTTCTCTTTTCAAGAAATTAAAATAGGAATGGATGTACCGACCTAATCTCTTATATAAAGGGAGATGGTCATGCAATTTGATCTAAAACCAAGAAGGAAAACCAACAATAGAGCTATAGTGACAATGATGTCAGCACAAAAGTTTCAACTTGCATCTCTGCTCTTAGTTATTTCTCTTCTTTTTTCTCAATCAGCTGGTAAATATTTTCTTCCTTTCTTTTATCATTTGAAAACAAAGGGAATGCTACATAGAATGAGCATGTAAAAAGGGAATTCAAATTTCTTGATGTTATGTGTTTTAATTTATTATTATTTATTTTTTTTAAACAAGGGTAATTTTTTTTTTGTTTTTCAGCAAACAGATGTATCTATAAAGGTCCTTCTAAAACTGATGACGACTGCAAGAAGATATGCACTGGCCCTGGGGAAGATCCATCTTTTTTGTTATGCATTACTGGCCCCCCAATGAATGGCAAATGTTGTTGTAAACATCCAAATCAGAAAGATAGTCTTGTTCTACCATGATACATCCATACGTTTGTATCATCACCTATCATAAATTTAAAATCAATAAAAACTAATGTTTGGATCGAATTATTTTTTTCATGTCTAAGTATGCTATATGTCATCATATACAACAAAAATGAAGACAATTATCACACAACAATGCAAGATTATTATAGTTTATAACAAATATTAGATAAAACTTGTTGGTTCCCTCAGTTAAAACGTGTTTAACGACACTGAGATTGTAAACAGTTAATTTCTTGTAAAATTTTGATGAGGTGATTTCATCATGTGTCCGAAGAGGAAATCTGCTGGAGTGAGTGTGTTTTGATCAAGGTGGAGAATATTGTGATATGATCAAAATTATGAGATTCGGTTATTGAGTTTAGGGTTGGTTAAACCGGAAGGATCAATTCCGGTTATCGAGGGTTCGATTCAAATGAGGAGAAACACGCTTAATGAAGTGGATGGTTTGTTTGTGACAAGACTCTGGGCAACAGGAAGGGTTTTCTAGTTACGACTTTCTTGTCGTTATATTATTATATACTCTGCATCGTCTTCTGTTCTCATGTATTCCGATTCCATTTCTCTTGATCTTGAGCTCGATTCTTGTTGTATGAGCGTTGAGAGTAATTGAAGTAATTTTTAATATTTGTATTGTTACGGTCTACTAAGGAATTGATGATGTCTCGGTGATGTGTTTTTGTGATTCTAACTTGATCAGGTTGAAATTTTCACCAAAGACTTGTACACCAAGTATTATAGAGATATGCTCAGATTGCAAAGAAGAATCAAAGGGCCAAATGTTGACCATTCAAGAGTAGCAAACATCCTTCTTTGGTATTGCAAGAAGAATTATAGACCTTCAAAGGAAAAAAGTAAGTGGTTCATAAGATCCATCATAAGATGAATCTCTTAAGGGTTTACATAACGGGGTAACATTGCAAGAAGAGAGGCAAGGAGTTGAAGTGCAGTTACAGTGTAGGACTAGCCTCTTATAAAGGCAAAAGAAACACATGTGTCAAATGTTTTGATTTTTTTTTTTGTTGTTGTGATCTTTCAGTTGTAATAAAAGAGACACACATACTTATGTACATATATGCCCACCCGGTGTATGGCGATTGCCAATTATAATCAAAATCAAATTTCTCTAATTAATTTTGATTTGGCGATTAGCCCAAACCTCACACGTCTTTCTATTTTAGGAGTCGATTATACACAAACAGACTATCACTCTAAATTCTGAACAGCGTGCTGCTCCAGTAGAATTAAGTCAACACAAGGATAATCTGTAACTATATATTAGCAAAACATGATAACTTTCTGTCATTTTTCTTATATTTTACTCATATTTTGCATATGTTTTGCATATTTTTATCAATTTATTTTCTTTCTTCTTATTTCAATTTTTTTCTTTGGATAGTAACAATTGATAGAATTTTAAATAAAAAGTAAACTCATTAAATTCACTAAGAGTAATACCAATTTGATGTTTTGAAAATATTTGATATGTAATTATATTGATTACCTATGGAGACCCACAAGTTTACGATGATCTTAGTTAGCACGCTAACCTCACCTTCAAACTCATCAATACCTTTTCCACCAATAGACAGAGTGATCCATCCTCTTCACCGCAATATCTATGCCGTCCCGAATTTTACCCTTATAAACTGCTCTGAATCCACCTCTCCCAATGATATTATCATTGCCAAAGTCGTCTGTGGCATCCCTTAGAATCTGATATGGAATCATATTGTTCTCGGTTTCCATGATCTCATTGTCGACACCAAATTGCTGAGTATGCATCGTTTCAATCGGTTCTGTCGGCCTGTTAGATTGATTCTTTCTCACAACCAAATAGAGAGCAATACCAACTCCTCCAACGAGAAGCAAACAAACCACAGCCCCAATGAGAAGTCCCTCAACAACTGATATCTTCTTGTTCCTTGTGTGCGAAGAAACATCAATAAAGTTAGTCTCAATCTGCGGATTCCATTCAGTGTCTATAACCATATTCGTAATCTGTGGCACTTTTCCATGTAGCCGATTATAAGAAACATCGAGAATACCCAATTTCTTCAGCTTGATAAGCAGCTCCATAGGGATGGTCCTGGTGAGATGATTATGGGAAAGATCAATCACCGTAAGAGAGGTGATATCTGCAAACCTCCGAGAGATGACACCAGTCAGATTCATGGAGATAAATGTGATGGACGTGATGTTACCTTCTAAACAGCTGATCCCATACCAGTTCTGACAAGGGTTATCCCTTTTCCAACTATGCGCAAATACCGATGGGAAAACCGGTGGGAAACCGTATTCTCCAGCAATTGAAAGCAGAGTGACTCTCAGATCACAAGAAGTACCTCCTGGAGAATCTAAACAGTTGCTGCTGCTTACTGGACTTAAACTGCCTTCACACAAGCCACGAAACAGAGCAGAGAAACTATGAAACCCAAACTTCTCATCCTTGACCAATTGATACAGTAAGAACCTTGGGAACTTAAAAAGAAGAAGAAGGTGTTAGTTTTTCATCATACATACCATGACCATTAGCATTGGTAACAAGTGTCATTATTGAAAGAAACTAAAGTTCGCAATACTTTCTTCTTGTATGCATCGTTTTCAGGGGACATATAGCCTCCAAGAACATGAAACCTTTGAGTGTAATGCATCTCTCGCCAGCTCTAAACACGAAAAAAAAAAGACTCATCAGTTCAAAGGACATTCACAAGCATCAACATCAATAATCAAGAAGCCACTAAGTTTTGCTGTTCTTTCTGATGATATTCTGGTTTCGAAAAATACGATGCTCATAGTCATAGGGCAACACAATCAGATAATTTAGGATTGTTTCACTGAACAAGTAAATAACGGGCCATAATTTTTCCCAACTATATATTAGCAAAACATGATTACTTTCTGTCATTTTTATTTATTTTCTCATATTTTTCATATGTTTTGCATTTTTTTATCAATTTATTTTCTTTCTTCTTATTTCAATTTTTTTAGATAGTAACAATTTATTGATAGAGTCTAATATATAAAAGATGAAGGAGGAGCTCTTCAACAGCAACACCTCGTTATTTATGAGCCTATAAAAATCTAACTTAGAGAATGGAAATCGATGTTTATTGTGATGTTAGCAAAATCGTTATAGAATCGTTGTATCAAGTAAAATTTTTTCAGGTTAATTTGATTGTTAAAGTAATTTATTTTCTAATCAAATCCGAATTACAAGGTTATTATTATCTCTTATTTGTGATATTAGCTTATTTAGGATTTTTGAAATATATAAAAGATGAAGGAGGAGCTCTCAAACGGCGACATCTCACACCTCATCATTTATGAGCGAATAAAAATCTAACTTAGAGAATGAAAATCGATGTTTATTGTGGTGTTAGCAAAATCGTTATAGAATCGTTGCATCAAGTAAAAATTTCTCAGGTAATTTGATAGTTAAAGTAATTTATTTTCTAATTAAATCTGAATTACAATGTTATTATAATCTCTTGTTTGTGATATTAGCTTATTTAGGATTTACGAAAGATTAACGGATTTGTTTAATTGTCTGATGTTTTCCGAAACTTACAGTGAGAAAGTAAAACTGTGCAATTGAAAGTGACTTTCGAATATTACGAATGAGAAGAGGAGAGTTTCTGTCATGAAGAAATATATTTTCTTATATGACGAATGAAAGTGGTTATATATTTTGTTGATCCACCAAAAAATATTGATAGTTCTCCTCATATATGTATCTTGTGGTATCCAACGGTAAAATTCGTGGTTCAGTTACTCGTTCGAAAGATCAATGAGGCCTGAGAAGAAGCACCATGAAGAAAGTGGAAAGCAGACCAATATCATGCTAAAGCCAATTCAATGAAGCATAGAATAAAACTAATAATACCTTGTATATTAACATAACTCATACATATCTAATTTCACATTCTTGGACTCAATAACTCGAACCAACATGTCCTGAAATAAACAAAGCCTAGCATAAAAGCTTAAACAAGCTCAAAGGCTTGAACTGTTTTGTTGAGCTGTGATCATCAGGGTGCATGAACTTGCAGTTGGGACACACAAGAGTTGGTTTAGAGAGCATAACCAGCATGTGACACTTCATGCACACTGTTGTAACCATTTCTTGCTTCTTCTGAGAATCGTCATCATCACCTTCAAACGCTAGCCAAGACGGGGATCGACTTAACCCTATATCACCTGACTTTCCCTTCTTACTTGGGGTCATGATCAAACTTTCTTCTTTTGAACATTCGTCTTTCTTCAAGATTGTTTTTACAGTTGAACTTGATGAGGAAGAAAGGTTCAGCTCAAGGTCCAGGCATGTCCTATGATCTTGAAATGTGTCTGACTCTGCCTGGAAAACAGAATTGTAACATGTTTTAGGTCATGTTTCTATGAACACCCTTACATATATATTTCGATTTACGTATACATACCTTAGTGTCTAGGTGAAGCCGAAAATCAGGCTTTATCAACCTGGCGCTCTCCGACTTTGATATTTGGTAGAACAGAGTAGTGTTCTTCTCAAGTTTGATTTGTGTTTGTTCTCCTTGTTTGCTCCGTTTGAAAGTACCATGAAAAGAATCTTCATAGACTTTCGTCTGATCCCTCTTTTTAGAGCACAGGGTTCCATCATGTAGAGAAAACATTAGACTTTTCACTCTATTTATGCCTAAGAAGCTCACACTTTGTGTTGGTGTTAGAGAACGAATATGATCAGATAGACGAAGAGATTGTGAAAGTCGTATGTTTATAAAAGAAGCCACCCATGGGAGTTATTATCTCCACCGGCTCATGTAGAATAGTAGACAAGAGTAAATGAGTTAGATATACCTAAATAAATATCATAGATAATCGAATAAATTAGGAGGATTCAGTTTGGGATTATTTGACTATTTATTAATTAAGAAATCTTTACTTTATACAAATTAAACGACCCATAACATATTAGTATTGATATCTATTAAAAGATGGTAACTGAAGATTTTAACCCAATGTATTTATACTTTCTACAATATACCCTTAATTTTAAGGGTGTCAAGATTTATCAACTATACTTCTAAAATGTAGATGAAGTCCTACATTGTTTTATATGGATTAATTTGAGTTCCTTTTAAAAGAAAACCGATAAATTAAAATTTAAAAATAAACTAGTACAATATTTCAGAAGATGATATATATGTGAGTTCCAAGTTAGGTGTGTTCAATAAGTGAGGGTATTGCTCCAAGGAGCCTCATTGAAATTTGTAGATTTGTAGTTCTATTGAATTCCTCTTTTTTGGTTTTCTCTTCCACCAACATTATCATCATGACGATATCATCAAACATTATCTGGAGATATGATGATGCATATATGTGCCTACATACGAGTTGAGTGTATTCTTGTTGCTCATGAAGTTGTCTAGATGTATGTCTATGTGCGTATGATGTGGTAATAAGAGATATGCGATTCAAGAGGTCAATAAATAATAAATAGATGGAAACTAAATACAGTTGAAGGGGGAAGGTTCATGACTTCATGAATGCCGATGCAACTTTAATATCACAATAACTCTCACTCCCACTTTTCAATATATAACAGAATAAATACACGAACACACCCACACATATATATATATATTATCATCTTAATATTGAAAATTTTCTATAGTCAGTTCCAAAATTTCAAATAGATTGAAACCTTCTTCAACGGCCTACCATGCCACGACCTTCGCTTGCTCATTAATTTTTATGACTCTTTTGGTCAGCTTCCTCATAAATCGCTTTTCTATATTTCCCATTTATTTAAATTCAACGGCTGCATTTATGCATGGATATCTAATATATTTATTGTATCATATTATATTTTTATATCCATATTGTATATTATAAATGTTTATGTGTAATATGTATTCGTAGATATCATCGAATTTGGGTCCCAAAAATAACTGAGAAACTTTTAAATATTCACTAGATCTTTATTAAAAAAAACTAAAAATGTTTCTAACCAAGTAAAAACTAAAAAACAAAAAAGTTTTGAAACGTAAAATATGGAAATAAAACATAATAACAATATAAAACCCCGCTAGCTAAGAAAATCTAATCACTTTATTTCAATAACCGTTTGTGTTGCTTAGTACTTACTCTCTGATCTTGGGGCCGTTCACCATTATTTTATTGTTTGAAACGTACCACTCCATATATAAGTCGTGTTCGTGTGTAATTGTGTATTTAGAGTCCAGAAAGTAGGCATAAACACAATATAATTCAAATGAATGGGCCACACCATGCCGTATTTGACCTCTAAATAAACGGAGCTTTAGTTATCATTACGAAGATGAAAGAAAACAATTATTCATCCAAAAAAAAAGAAAGAAATCAATTATCTCAAATAGTAACAAATTGAAAAGATCATAAATTGGCAGTATATGGCTGGGAAAAGGTTTTAATAGCCCATAACAGCAGTTACAGTTAAGACTTAAGATTCATGTCTCATCATTCTATTTAAAGCTAACACCATAAACTTATAATTTCGTAAATTAATCAAATATACAAGAAATAGGGAATATATTATCAAAGCTCCAAGTAATTTTTTTGGTCGCGCGTAAAATAGTTGATACGTATCTTGAATTACTTGGTTAAATGGAGAATCATAATTGTGACCCTCAGCTAAAATTATTTTCTGAAATACTAAAATCGTTATAATTTCCTGGTGGAAGAATTAAAGATTCTGTACTTGTCTACCCGTTTCCATTAAATAATTTTGAACAAGTATAAATGCGTAGTAACAGTTAATACACACATTGTGTTTTTGGTTCAACAATAATTTTGTAAAACGAAGATGCAAAGATATGTGTTAACAGAAGACGACTGCATGTTACCATGCATAATATGGATTTCTACAGGATGGTGAAATAAATCAATAATCATGATATCGGTGGACTTTATTTAAGTTTTAAAACGTTTACAAATATCTACATTCACATTTTATAATTGCCATCAATGGAGTACAAGTTTTGATCTAGATAAAAAGTTGAAATAAATTCAAACAATTGTGAACTTGGCAACTAAAGAAAAAAAATAATATATGGACAAATAACATATGATCCTAATATTATGTAAGATTTTCAATAATATATATTCCGTCACCATTTTATTGGACTGTCCTCTCCTCGAGTTAGCTAAACCTACTAACGAATTCATTTAAAATAAGCTCTAACGAGTCTTCACAAGGTGCTGACTAATGTAACCATAATTTTCAACTCAAGAATACAATTTGATATTGCTGCTACGGCTACACAAGAAACAACTAATGTCTTATCATTTAATCACTATTTTGTGTTTATAATTTTCGCTTTATATAACGATTAGTCAATTCTGATCTATTACGTTTTTCTGTGTCATGTGATTTTAGGTTGATATTGTGAATTCCAATATAGTTTTAATTTGGTATATATTTCGCAACATGTTGTTTTATAAACCCTTTAGCAAAAAAATTTCATGTAGTTTCTGTTGGTATATATCAAAACACACAAGTGGAGAATCCAAAAAAATATACAAAATGGAGTTGCTTAACTGTACCTATTTATGGATTTCCAAGGAAAATTGTATAGCTACTGAATTTGTTTTTTTAGACTTTGTATGCAAAAAGAATGAAAACATTGTATAAAGTTTTCTTCCAGTATCCTTCTCTCGAATAGTAGTTGGGCCAAAACCAAGTCTACAAAATCATAAAGACTCTTGTGTAGAACTCACCACAACAGCCAACTGATAATAGTGAGGGTGTCCTTATTCGCTTTCCTATCTAATGTGCAGTAAAATAAATTTTTTAAAATATTCACATTTTGATGCCCTCTCTTATGATCCAATGTGAGATATTTTGCATATACACACATTCTTATCACTCTCTTTGCTTCAGCATGATCACATTTTCAGTGTACGGATGCATGCTTCTGTATGACCCAATTTGAATCTCAAATTGTAACGTACATATAAACCATAATCTTTATATCTTACTATGATTTAAATAATTAATTCGTGTGTTTTCCATTTGTTATTATTTTGTCAATATATTCTTTAATTTCGTCACATATTTATTTTTCTAATTTCTATAACCAAATTAAATATAGTGAGGCAAAGAGACATAATCAATTCATAAGAAGATTCCGGTTTAGAAAAACATGATCGTACCAAACAACATAGAATTTCGTTCCAAGAAACAATCTGATGCGACAAAAACAACAACAACAACAACAAGGGAGCATTGTCTGGAAGTAGTAGACATTGCGTTACAGAGATTAAGTAAGTATGTTTGTGTTTATTCGTAGAAGAAACTTGTGGAAGAAGAAACAACAACAGATTTTGAAGTTACAGACTCACCCACCAGCGACTAGAGCCTCTTGACTTTCAATTCTTCAAGAGGTTTCTCGAGAAAATCCTTTTGCAATAAGGATTGTTACGTAGAATCGAGTGAGGCCTTATGACTTCAACGAGTGCGGCATGAAGTGAACCCTGTTTCATTCCACAAGATCTTGATCACTTCTCCAATATCTAAAATCAAAAGTTAGGGCTAATTAATTGAATTTGCTCTGTACCTTGGTGACAGAAAGAGCAGCTTGGATGACAAAATTGGCATAAGGATCTTGAATTAGGAGATCGAAATGAGGAACAGAGATGAGTTCACGCACGATCTGAAGACGGCTCTCTGGACAATGTGTTAAGCATCGTTCCACCAAATGGCTACTGAATTTCTGCATCGAAAGCTCGACATAATGCCCTTTTAGCTGCGCGAGCACCATGGCAGTCGCAGAAAAATCCCTCAGTTCTATAACGAATTGGACTGCATAGTTCCTGCATTTGATCAAGAAAGAAAGCTGTTAATACTCTCTCAGAGGGTAAATTCTTGTTTCTTGAGATTGTTAAAATTACCCGTAAGGGTCTTGAGCAAGGAAGAGACTGCTTCTAGAGATCCCTGCTATGAGCTTCTCTCGTTGTTGTCCAGTGGAATAAGCAATGCATTTTTGTAACACACAACATCCATGTCTATGTGTCGCGATATCAATGCAGAACCTTGTAGCATCTTCAAAGATGAACTATAAAGAGTGATAAAAATTTGGTTCAGAGTTTCTGATATAAGTTCTCAGCTTAAGAGTGAAAGAAGAACAGGTCTTATGTTTTTTTTACCTCGTTAGCTTCTGTACTAAAGCATTGCAAGCAACGTTGAATCACATGATTCCCATTGAGATCCCTAATAAGATTGAGAAATCCAGGTCTCAAAGCTGACTTCACCAGATATATTTGCTTCTTGGTTTTGATTGACTCCACTAATCTCTGGACAACTCGAGTACTTAAACACACAAACACAAAAGAAACAATCTTAGCTTGACATCAAGTTTGATAATATTGGTGAACATCATTTACACAGAACTCTCTTACCCGTAAGCGTTGAGTGAAATCCGGATAAGCAGTCCAGGTTCTGCAGTGACCATGAGTATGATCTGTGTTCTCTGTTCTTCATTGCAAAACTCCAATAGTTTCTGCATCAAGTAATTCCCAAAAGGATCCATCATAAGCTCGACGACATGAGGAATCACCTCATTGAAAACTATCATAGCATCTAGAGCAGTTCCATCTTCAAAGATCCTCTGCAAGAATCTGCATCCATGCTGATCTTTAGCCATCAAGTAAACATATCCCTGGATCTCAGATATCTTAGGAAGACTCGGATGATTAGTGTTGCCACTGCTACTTCCTTGATGATCAAACAACGTCCCAACACCGCTTCTCCGATGAGAGTTTGATGAAGCATTGTTGAATCTTTTAGCTTCCATTATGAAGCTGTTGTCGAAGATGAATGGCCCGTTCGTAGATGAAGAAACCATGGATCGAGCAGTACTCAAAGGAGACGACATTTCTGCAGATTTGTAACCAAAATTGAAAGGAATCTCTGGATTGAGAGTCTCTCCATAGCTCTGAAAACTAGGGATTTGATTATTCGCTCTAAATCCATTATCATTAGGTTCGTAATTCCCCAAATTTTTCAGTTGATTTCCAGTGAAATGTTGGAGATGTGTCTTATCTTCATCTTCTTCGTCATCTTCTCTGATGTTCAAACGATGGATGCGTTCGCAAATTCCCAAATCATCAGAAACAACACTAGTGTTGTAATGCTTCGTCGTCATCATCCCATCGAACGGAGGAGAAGCGAATTGAGAGGAACCATCCTCAGAAGAACACAATCCGTTCGAGAAGTAGCTCGAAATCGAGTAATCAGACGGCGATCGGAGACAGAACCTGCTCGAGCTAGAAGACGAGTGATCACCTGGAAAGAGATTTTGATTCCGGTAGAGATTCCGAGAGTGATTCCATGGTGTTTGCAGAGGAGAAGAAGGAGAACGTGAGAGAGTCGACGACGACGACGACGACGACGAAGCTTCTCCGAATTCACCACCTCTCATCATAATCTCGAATAGTTTCTTCGTTTGTCTCTGCGAAAATCCAGGAGAAACAGTTTCGGAAATCGGAATTAATTTCAACGGAATCGAAAAGATCCACTAAATTTTTACAGAAGAAAGAAATTGTTTGGTAAAGGCGAAAATGTCTGATCAATCTTCATCAATAAGAATCAGTCGTTCTCTGAGTGGTTTTCATGGAGTCTGATGCACAATGAGCTCAGTGACGAGAGAAATGGAGAAAACGGAGAAGGAAGGGAGTGTAAAGGGTTCTTTTTCAAAAGTTTTTGGCATCAAAATATTTATGATTTATTTAATATAATTTTGTTTTTGTTTTCGAAATCTATTTTTATTTATTTATGCTGTTTTTTTTACTAGTAAGTGATGAAGAAAAGTGTTTTTGTAATTATTTTTTTAAGTAAAACGTAAATTTAAATTCAACAGATAATGCGATTAAATATGCTGGATTTTCTTGTTCTGTTACGATTCTTTTGACCTATATCTGATCCGAATTAGATGGATAAAAATAGGATTCCACAAATCAAAATATTGGCAATCTGCAAAGTTGAATTGACAATTAAACCTCAAAAATCTATGCACAATTTATTTAGGCACAATTTAACTTTATTTAGGAAAATAAACCTCAAAAATCTTAAAATATGGTCTAATAATATTAACAAGGTTTAAGCAAACAAAAAAAAAAGGAGATTAAGCACAAAACAAATCTTTTTACGATCAAAATTTGTTCCCTCATGCAAATTTGAATGAGTTTACGCTCCCAATATAATTTCTTTTTTTTCTCTTGGGAACTCTTTTATTTTTGGAGATAACTTATGTTCTTGAGGTATGAGGTATCACATCTATGTAATATTTGTTATACGCTTTAGTGTTTTGTAATGTGTGGAGAGATGAAGAGTTTAGGAAGATTGTCTATTATGATGTGTGTGCGCCTTTATGGATTTTTTTGTTTTGTACTATTCTTTTGACATATATTTGATCCGAATTAGATAGAAAAAAATAGGATTCCACAAATCAGAATATTGGCAATCTGCAATGTCGGATTGGAAACTAAACCTCTAAAATATATGTACAAGTTTATTTAGGCACAATTTAACCCTATTGAGAAAAATAAACTTCAAAAATCTTAGAATATGGTCTAAAGATATTAAAAATGTTTTTTGGATAAAAAATGAACAAAACAAACCTCTTTACAATCAAAATTTCTCCCCTCATGCAAATGTGAATGAGTTTATCCTCCCAGTATATTTCTTTGTTGCTAAAAAATAAGAACACTACCAACCTTTTCTCTTGTGAACTCCTTACTTTCGGAAATAACTTACGTTCATGAGGAGGTATTACAGTTGTTCTCTATGCAATATTTGTTATGTGATTTAGCGTTTTTTAGTGTGTGGAGAGATGAAGAATGTAGGATGATTGTCTATTTATAGATTCTAAGAATTGGCATCCATGTAAATGGGTTTTATTACATAAATATGATGTGTGCGTGTGCCTTATGGCGTTCTCTTTATCTTTCTTTCTTTAACTTTCTATTTAATTAACCAATTCGACTATAACCATAGATTTACCAAAATTTATGAAAAAATACAATTCATAGGATAAAGCTCAGCCGCTTGAAGTGTATGAAGGTTGGTGAGAAACTAATTATAATTTATCTTTGTAGTGCAGTGATTATTTTTTTTTTAGCTTACATACAGCATAGTTTATAGAAACAAAAACGTAGAAGTAATTAAATTCCATGGGACAAATTATATACGTTCATAATTTGTCCTCATCTTACTGACGCGTTTAATTGATTATTAGTCTCTTGACATTGGTCAATTAGTTTCTATATTCTGTTAGTAAAATCTGAGTCAAGGAATAAGCCTGACTTGGAATATCATTGATTTAGTTTCCAAATTAGGAAAGTCTCCTAAACAATAGCTTCTGACACAAGCTAGTCACTTTTTGACTACCACCAAATCATCTCGCTGATTATGGCTTCCGCGTAGTTTCCTCCCTTCACGTCACCATCCCAAGTATCTTTTCTTTTGCATCCTGCTCAAAGTAAAGCTTGTGTTTGTGTCAATTTGTAGTGTCTCGTTCTTTCGACCAAAAATGTGGATCCTTAGTCGTTCTCACGTAATCAGATTTGGGCTTGAAGCATACGATGAGCCTATCTTTTCCACTAATTGTTTTTTTTTCAGTGGCCCATTAACCAATCGTAGTATATCAGTTAACAACTATCTATGTACCATCAAACTTCTAAAGATTGGATTAAAATTGAATTGTTTGGTTTGTGTTTCAAATTATGTCCTCTGAATTGGGTATTAACGAGGTTCATTATATTAAATCGTTATTAGCACTGCATACTACTATCCATTTAGTTCTATCTCGAGTTTCATTTACAAGAAACTAAAACATTAATATATTCGTCGGAATATCATGAAACCAAATCTCAAATTTATTCACCGGAAGTTTATATATTGTTATGATAAAAACTTACTTTAGATTCACAAGATATAAAAAAAGTATTAATTTTACAAAGGAACTAATGATCAAGAGAGCAGAGATCATTTCTTCCAGCTTCGGCTTCGAAACAGAGGATCTTGAATTCCACTTACAACCCAAGTTTCCTTGGCGATATCTGCAGAGAGTCCGTAACAGTTTGTGTCGTAACTCATCACCACCAAATCCATCTTCTTCTCTTCCTCCATCAATGATCTCAAATCGTTCTTCTTTCTCACTGTCACCTTCTCTTCTTCTCCGCTCTGTTTTTCAGTGTTGTCACATCCTCTGTTACCTTCCTCTGTTTCAATTTCCTTCTCAACCCAATTCTTAACCGGCGCAGACCTGCACCGCATCAGCAACAACGCGTTTGGCGGCGGAACCGCAGTTTCCGCGTCCGAAAACGCTTTCTTCTTATCGTCGACACACTCCTCATTGTTTTGCTTTTCGTGTAGAACCATGAACCATTTCGAGAAGACTGTCCCCGAACTCTCATCATCTTCCTCTTCTTCTTCTTCTTCGTCGGAGATTGCATCGACCGGAGGAAACGCACCAAAACACCGAAAATCAAACTGGAGATTGCGTAGACAAGTCAAGAACCCCGTGACATCCTTCTTGAACCCTAAGAACGTACTCTCCGACTTGCTTCTACGGATCTTCTCAATCTCCGCCATTAACGACTGCCAGCTGTTGCTTTCACCAACATCTCCTCCGCGTTTGCTTGGCCGGACTTTGATCTGACCGGCACACGTGACTTTCGGCGACGTGGGTTCTTCTACCATCTCCCCTCTGCCACCACCACCGCGTTTCTGGTGGACGCCGCCGCTTCCGGAGAGCTTACTGAGGCTGCGGCGATGTTTAGGAGCGTTTTGACGGCGGTTAAGGGAATGAGAAGGGCTACAAATGGATTTAGGAGGTAAACACAAATGGGCTCTTGAAGGAAAACAAACCATCAAATCTGAAGAGTAACCAGAAGAGTTTCCTCCTCCTCCTCCTTTGATCATCTCTTCTTCTTCTTCTTTTTTCCAATATGATTCACTCTTCGTCTTCGCTTGTTTCTTATATGTAGGATCGATTTTTGAAGAGGTTGGTTTAGCTTTTGATGAGTGTTCTTTTTTTCTTTCTTTTGGTTTAAATTTTGCTTTTCTCTTAAATTTAATTTGTTTATTTAGCCTTTTAGCATCTTTGTGTGACAGCTTCGCAAACTTTAGCTTTTGTGGGAAAATACTACTTTCTGCATTTCGCAAATTGTTTTTGGCTTCCTTTATTTATCTTATCAAAACTATTAAAATAAATTGATAATCATTTTTTTGGTTTTGGTTGGTACCATCAACCATGAATAAACTATGAGGGTTGAATGACTATCTCACATGCTTTTACTAACCAAAATGTTTACGTACTCATAATTTTTTAAAAATGGAAGGAATCTTGGGTTGAATCCAAACTAATCCCTAGAGCCTATAAAAGCCAAATTTGTTGGTTATTCAAGGTGTTTAAATTGACCAACCATTGTCGAAATCGTAGGGAAAAGACTCAAAGCTTAATTCGTAAACTAACATGTGAATCAGCCAACTACTAAACCACTATGAGTTAGTTTTTTTTTGGGATGAACCATTATGAGTTACTTATACTCAAATTATATTTAGTACGTTTAGTGTCATATGTTTCTGTTTTTTTTTTATGATTTCTTATTTGCATTCAATATATATATATAAATTACTTCGTTATCATGCAATGTAAACGTTTCAAAAATCAAAATCAATATATTTTTTAGAAAGAGAAAAAGGATATAATGTGACAAATGTGATGGGTTGATGATCAAGTAGCCATGAAATTGGACATTTTAAAGGTTTCACTTTTCCAATTTTGCTATACACATTAAATGAATGATAAAAAGGATGGCAAAGGGATGTCTTTTCTGATTCCAAGTGTGCTGAATTGATGTATAAGCTTCGTATTCAATTCGACTTGAATCTCTCGTTGCAAACTAAACTAAGTTCAGATTTGTATGGATACAAAACAAACTTAAGTTCAACTAAACTCTAACTAAGACGAATACGAGATTGAATAATATCTTCTTACCAAATAGCACAAAAATAACTGACCTTAAATTATTTAACTCAACATGCATAAAAAAAAGAAAATAATTGATCAAAGACAGATATCCGATCCGCTCCGTTATAAATATATATGTATATATAGATAGATAATAATTCATATAAAGTGTATAATTATTATATATAAATGTAATTTTTATGAGTTTTTGTTTATAAATTTGATTATTATAAATATTAAAATTTAATAAGTTAAGAAAAAAATATTTTTTAAAGAAAATATTGTAATTTTTAGCTAAATTTTGAATTTTTAAACTTTTATTTTAAATATATTATTATTTAAATATTTTTATAGGGCGGATCGGATATCCGGCAAATATTTAGATTTTTGGCGGATATCCGGATAATTACGGAGCGGATACAGATCGGAAAAATGATTATCCGGACGGAACGGAGCGGATCACGGATATCCCCAAAAATCCAGGATATCCGCTCCGCGCCCACCCTAACATATATACCAAGAAAATGTTCTGCCTAACACTTCTAATTTAATGTTTTGAATTTAGTCATCATTCGTACCTATGGGCTTTAGTTGAACAGCTTGAGCTAAACTCCGCACTAACAAAGCTTAATTATTAGAGATGTTTTGTTAAATTATATTCGTTTCAAAGAACAAAATCTTATTGGTAATAATGTAACACATTTTTGGGGGGGGTGGGGGAAGAGGAGGGGGGGGGGGTGATTATATTATTGAGTCAGTCGCTAATCACCAACGTCCTTTTGGCCATGATGCCACTTAGTGGCTACAACAATGATTACTAGATTAGATTAGGCGTTTCTAATGATATCAGAATCAATTATAGTTCGTTCTTTATGCCTTAAATAAAAGTAATCTAAGACAAATATTCAGACTCATTCCGGTGGATAAGTTAGAAAAAGCATGTTTTAGAGGTTGAAAAGAACAATAGTTTTTTTCTACTAAAAACGTCATTTATTGATTTCAAATCGAAAATACAAAATATGCGTAACTGGATTGAACAACTCAGTTAAAATGTATTATTGTTCTGTTGGTTGAAAATAGAAATACTTATCTATATAATAAAATGTTTCAACACTTCTCTCTTTGTTAAATAATGGTTGAAAACTCTACTATCTAATGTATAAGTATACGTCATCCTTATTAGAATATATATATACGTAGCAAAATCGTATATAACTGGACATCAGTAACAACATGTCATCAAAAGAAATTAAGGTGATATCCTGTAAAATAGCACATAACACATAATCGGATAAAGTAACATGTTATTTCTTTGAACATGTACAAAATAAAGACCCAACATGCTCACGGTTTTTCCACTAAATCATTTTTCAAATAAATATCCAAGTTTTGTATCTACCAATAATGAAATAATTATAAACACCAGATTCATCATTCTACAGTAAGTGACAAAAATATAGGAAATATAACACATTATGGCACATGTCTCGTATCTCGTTTCAGAGAAGAATAAAAGAAATTGTTGTTAAAGGTTAGAAACGCCGCTACGCCAATGGATTGCAATTTTCAATATTATCAATGACTTTCTTTAAAAGATATATATATCAATTATCAAACAATCAGTAAGGAAAACGTCATTGTACGAATTTCTAAAACTTAATGAAGAAATTGATTGGTTGATGTTTTTTCCTTCTTAGTAAATCTCTTACGTAATTCGGCACCATCCATGCCATATTATTCTTTCATTTTGTCACGATGATCAAAATCCGTATATGCTTCGAAGAAAGTGTGTTAAAGCCAACTTTGTACAGTATATAATATACAAAAAATGCGCACACGGCACACGTGCATGAAAAAAAAAATTTTACAAATGGAAAAACGCAGAAAGGCCCATTACAAGGCCCAATAAAAAGCTTAAAACGAGTTCATCTCTAGAGGGTTCTTTTTCCGCTTCAACAAAGCGACGACCGCTTCACCGTACATACAATCTCCGGCGAAAGCCTCCGTCGCCAGCTCATCATCTCCGACGTCGGAATAATCCTCGTTCGGCCTAACGACCACGAGCGTCGCGGATTCTAAACAGATACCACTCTTAAGCTTAAGCGACGGCGCGTGTCTCATACTCATCCTCACGCTCGGGACCACACTCCTCCGATTTTTAACCACGCGCTTCTCCTCCTCGTCCTCCCCACGCGCCTCCTCCTCCGTCTTTCGAAACTCTCTCAGCCCTTTAGATTCCATCACCACCGTCCCTTCTCCTCCTCCGTCGCGCACCACCAAACTCTCCATCTCCTCGTGCTCCTTGACGACCTCGCTCATGAGGTAATGACGTGTCGACGCGGCCATCAACGCGCTTATCGTCCACACGACGCGTGTCTTCAGTCCAGCCACGAACTCGGCGTCGGACTCGTCGCCGGAGGAAGAAGAAGAAACAGTGGCGGCGGATTGAAACGCGACGACGACGCAGCTCTTGAGAGTTTTTCCGAACTCTGCTTTCCACTTAACGGCGGCGCCTTTCTCGAGTTTGACGTCGCCGGCGGGAAGCTCGACTTCGAGATTCTTGATCCGGTCGAACCGGGAGAGAATCTTGGAAGGGATGTTGGGAGAAAGATTAGTGGTTTGGATCGGTTTAGCCGGTTTAGAGAATAGAGAGATGAGACCGTGAAAGGATTTGAACAAGGATTGGAAAATATTGCCGACGACGACGGGAGAATCGGAGTGTGACTCGGAGGTTTGGTGGTGGAGGCGGAGGAAGAGTGACTCGGACTGAGGAATGAGCGAGTTGAATCGTTTGGAGAGGGAACTGCAACGAAGTAAGGTTCTGACGTCACCGACTTTGTTCAAGATGTCGACGACGATCGGATCAGGGAGTCCATCGAAAACGTCCATCTTTTTATTTTTCTTTCTAAAACCTTCGAAACGAAAGAGAGAGTTTCTTTTCTTCGTCTTCTTTTTTTTTTTTTTTTTTTCTCTCTCTGTGTTTTCTTCTCTTCACTTTGTTTGTATTATTATGCTTAAGAGTTTGGAGGAGAGTGTAAAGCTTAAATAATGAAAAGGACGACGAAGCCAAAAAACAAAGGAACGGTCGTTTTCCGGCATGTAGGACCCATCTGCCGTCTTGTAATGATATTTTAATCTGATAACATAAGAAAAAGATGATGGTGTTTTTGTTTTCCGGTGTTTTGATGTTTTCAAAAGGATAGATCGAACGGTCTATAAGCGTTCTTGATCGACGCTCCACGCTGTTATAAACATTTGTTTACCATTATCTCTCGATTCATTGTCATACTGGAAAAATCCATGAAGAATCCTAAAATAGAATCTTTATATACAGAAGTGGATTCATATCTTTTATGTCTTTTACCATTTATTAACACATAAAATTGACTAAAAGTTTTAAATTTTGGAAGATTCTGAAGGGAAGATAGATGATAAAACTTATTTTCCGTTCTAGAATTGTCAGTTTTGCAAATAAATGACCAATGCATATACTCCTTAGTATTAGTTGATTACCTCTTATTGCATTTTATAAATTCGTTAGCTCTTTTTTTAGAGTATTGGTTACAAATAAGTGATATATATTCTCATTACCCTCTCTTTTTTTGTAACAAAAAAAACTATTTCTTAATTTTCTTAAGTTAGTTATTACAAGCTTTCTTCAATGATCGGTTAAATTTTCTATTAATTTTACTAAAATCTACATCCACTAGATTCCATCATCATCATCATTTACAAATTAAAAAGGTTGCCTTTTTTTTTTGTTCAAAATTAGAAATAAGGTTCCAAAGACTTCTTAACATACTTTTATGTACGATGATGCAAAATTTCAACTTTTTGGCATTCGGAAGGGTCACACACTATATATATAACTAATACTCTAGAATCAATGAGACAATGAGGACATTTCGTTTTTTAATGAGGGAAATTATCAGCATTATAAAAAATGCAATGTTCCGGAGTCATGCTGATAATTTTAAACGACATCTTAAAAAAATGGAATTGTAAGTTAGTATATATCAGTGTGATTTAATTTTGAATTGTAATTTTATGATCACTACTGATGATTAACAATGTCCAAAATTATTACATAACTTTAAAGTTGCAATGTTAAAATAAGCAATGTGACGGTGGTGGTCTAATGACAATATGACACATATTGTAATAAAAAAAAATACAAAATATGTTGACAGTATTTCTTTTTTTACAGGAGAGAATTTAAAAACGAATGATCCGAAATGGTAGTTAAATAAAAAGATTCTTTCGTCGGGAATAATATTCCGCTGGAATATTAAAACCAAAGGGGTTCGTTGAATTCAAGTTTTCTAATTGGTTTTAAACTTTAAACAATGGAATATGCTTTACTAGAAAAGGACTACATTCTTTCGATACTATTTTAATTTTTTATTGAGTTTTATATTCCCTTTGCTATCAGAAAATTAAAAGAAAAACATTTCTTGTAGTTACTTTAGTATAAAACTACAAATTATATTACTAAATAATAACAACCCTAACATTTTAAAACGCCATATCAGTAGTTTATAGAAAGTGGATAGGAAGTATACTAATTTATTTCCGGTACAACTCACGCTTGACAACGACTAAACTATAGATTAAGACGATTTTAATGATTAGCTTATTGAGTATAAATTTATAGAGATTCAATGATTCGCAGTTTGTTTGAAACGCACAGCAAATGTACCTTTTTGAAATAAAAAATTTACCAGGAGACGTTATTCATTTGTGAGTTCAAACTTTTGTAATCATATGGTCTAGAGCTCAAATTTTTTTTACAAGTAATGGGCGGGGCCAAGTAACCCGCAAATCAGTACTCCGGAGTAATATACAAGCGAGTTTTGAAATATCAAATATATTAATTTACCGGATCAAGTATGAAACTATGAAAATATTACATAGATTTTTCTTGTATTCCGTTTCTGTTAATGTAAGTATACTCTATTGATTGCTAGAGGAACCAAAATGTGCAATTGTTATCTTATACAACTATAACTGTTTATCAATATTAACATTTCCATATACTAATGTACAGTTTCATAGTAGACAGTCATTCTTGAAAAAGACTATGGAATACATACGCGAGAGAAAACAAAATTATATATAGGGTAAAAAAAATTCAATTACATTTACAAGTAACATATACTAACGTACTACTAGTTAAAAAGAATGCATAGTAGTCAGTCATTCTTGTAGGACATTAACCATGCAACTCAAACATATAATTCATAGATCATATTATTGTTTAATTTGATAGAAATAGCACAATGAGACTAAAACAGCTAAAACCACGCGTATGCGCGGTTATTCATATAATTAGTAAAGCTAAAGATTGAGATCATCATTTATATTTCACTTGAAAATCTCATATATATCAGAATGACAATGAAAACACGTGCGTAACTCCATCTATCTTATGAATTGATTCTTTTTGCTTTGTCCAAGTGTGTGTTGCTTCCACTTTACCAAACGCTTCAGAAATTCTTGAACCTACATTGCATATTATATCGTTGCAGTTAAATCGTTGTCATCTTTGTACGTAATATCGTCGATTTATAAAAATGAGAATATTTACCAAAAATATGATATTGTTGCAGACTTGCAGTTAGTATAACAAACTAGGGTATAATTAATGCATTTCGTTTTAATGTTTAAATTAACTTTTTTTTACCTCAGATGGGTCTTGAAGCGAGTAAGAGGCGTTGGTTTCCTTCGAGGTTTTCGAGACAACAATCCCTAAACCTTGTCCTCTTTCACGTAAAACCTATAAAGATGATCACGGCGTCAAAAATTATTCATTTCGAGAGAAACTTAGGTGATGGTAAAAACGTTTAATGGCTATAAGCCGGATCGATTTGCTGCAAACCGAACTAGGAAACTGAATTGGGTCTTAATATCGATTGAAATACTTTTATTGTTTCTACAGCCATAAACCAAACCCGATTTCAAATCTAACCAAAAAGAACAAACTAAATTGATATTTAAATTAGTAAAACATAATATTACTGATTTTTTTTCTGGTTCTAACATAATATTATTAATTATAAACTAAATCAAACCCTTAATTCGGCACGGTGTTTATTTGGTTCAACGTACCTTGAATGCATCTTCATCGGTACGGTCGTCCCCAATGTAAACCGGTAAAACATCTTTAGATTCTGCTATTCCTATATTAGTATATAAGACCAAACATATTGTCAAACTAACGAATCTAAATTACATTACCAAAAGTATGAATTACGAAACTCAAATCTTAAGGACAAAAAGAAAAGAAAGAGAATCCATACCTAATGAGTTTAGCAAAAATTCGAGAGCCTTTCCCTTGTCCCATTTGATGGAAGGTCGAAGTTCTAGCACCTGGTTTACCGAATGAATAATCAGTTGAATACAGTAAAAATAATCAATAAAACACCATATTTAAATTTGATTAACAGCTTAACAAGAAGTCAATTTGTTACCTTTCTGCCTTGGGTCAGTCTCAGTTTCGGATAATTAATGAGTACCATTTCCACTAGCTCGGCTAATGCAGCCCATCCCTGACGAGCATAAGCACATTTAAATCAATTTTTCTAAATTGGCAGTATTATTGGATGCCAACAGATTTTTTTTGGACAAAATTATTGAAAACTAGCTAAACAGCTTTAACAAAAAAAAATGTTATGGAAATCAGGAATCCTTGTTTTATAGTATATGATAAATGATCAATATGTCATCATCTATTTGTAAAAATGACGCGATAACAAAATCTTAAATAACTAGAGTGTTATATCTCAAGTGATTTAAATAAATTAATAACATAAAATTAAAGCATATTTTAAACAAAAACTAATAATTATTCGCTATTCTATGTTATATCATACACCATTATGCTTTTTTTTGAAATTACGTGTGAAAATATATTTGATTTATTTTTGATTTTATCACCGTGCCATTTTGTAAATAAATAACCAGCAAATAGTCACTTAGCAAATTCACCATATTTTAAAAGTGAGATTCTTAAGAAGTGCCTTTTTAAAACGGAAATATAAAATAGTAAAATATTTTCTTGCACCATATAATTTCTTTTCTAAAAATGTTCTGTAATATATAAATCTCTTTATTTATGAAGGAAAATAAAAACAATTGAACCTTCTCATCTACTCGGCGGAAATGTACGGTGAGACAAAACTTGTTGTGCTCCACCGCAGCTCCGGGGATCGACTTTGTCTTTTCCTTTAAGATATTAACCACCTGAAATTGTATAGTGAACAAAAAAATTTCTTGTGTATAGTTCATCACAATTTGATATTTCAAGTAAATGAAAAGCTAAAAAGATGACGAAATTACAAAATGCACCTCGTCGATCATCGGCAAATATTCACTTGCAGGTTGGAACATCACTTCTTGGTTAGTCTACAAAGATTTCATTAATCAGAAACTTCCTCTTTTTTGGGAACAAAATCAGAAAATTCCTTAAAAACACAAATCTCTCAGTTTTCTGAGAAAGTACGATAAAACCTTATCGGTATTGGTCGGACCCTTGATGTCCATTCCGTGGCTCCCGGCGTAGTGAATTCCAGTGAGTTTCACAAAACTCTGCACCTGAAAAAAAAAAAAACATATCTCATGAATAATATTGTACACGTTATTAACTTACTATGAGACACATAGCAAATTCAAATACTGCTGAATATAGTAGCTGATGGAATTTACTTTGTCTGTGCTTCTTCCGCTGATGATCGCTGTCTTGAAATATATAGCTACTTCCTTTACAGCTTCTCGCATCTGTATTATATATATAGCTCAAGAACTCAACTCAAACTATTTTCAATTTTTCGCCCACAATATGTAATAAAAAAAAAGAGGATGAAACATAATCAACGTGAAGCAAGATCAAGAAAAACCTCGTCGGTTAGGTAAGCTTTGTCGTGATCTTCAGTGATTAGTGATAGAGTTCCGTCGTAATCAAGAAACATAATAATTTCTTTGCCTTCTGCATCACTCATGATTTTGTCGAACAAATCCAAAGCCGAGGGATGAAGAGCCTAAAACCCAACACATATAACAAAATAGCTATTTTACTAATAATTTTTGAAGCAGCTCCTAATGCTAATAATGTAGAGCTATAAGTTTAACGAAGTTATCTTTGAAAAAATTCGTAGAAAAAGAATAATATATACTCAAACTTTGATAATGAAATTTTGAAAAGCAAGCTAAGCTAGCTACAAAGGGGCATGTTAATAACGTACAATCCAGGAGCTTCTCTCGCCGTCTTTCTCATATACATATTCATCAGCAGAGGAGGATCTGACGCGTGTCGGAGACAAATCCCTCAATGAATCGATCAAAGTCTCGATCTTTCCGGCAACCATAACTTGGCGGTGACAAAAAGAGCTTTCTCGTATACACAGACGCTAAAATGTATTTTCTCTGTGGCTGCACAATTTTTTTGGGGCTCATATATATATGAATATAACTAAAAGCTACCGCAAGCCTAGTTATTTATAGATGGTGGCATGCGTATGGGATCATAATTGTTTTCTGTTAATACAGAAAACCGAATCCAAATTAATTAAGTAAAGAATATCAATTTATATTGTGCTATTTAAAGATCGAGAATAAATTCATATCTTGGAAATATTGATATTGACATCAACTTTATAAACGAGAGTAGGTTTCAAAACCTCTCATATCTTTGAATACAAATAGGATTTTCCCTATGAAAATGGAGTTTCTAAATGTGTTACTTTTAAAATATTCCCAATGAATCCTTCCCTCTTTTTGGTATTATTACGCTTCATTGGGAATAAATCAACGCATTTTACTTATTTACACATATATACATGTTAATTATATTAAATTAACAAAAACTAATCGAGTTCCTAAAAGTACACATTCTTCTAGTATAAACCTTTAAGGAACATGATCAAATGATATATGTCACAAAATCGGCATTTTAGATCGTAGATCCTGAAGGAGAAGCCTGCCTAAACTCACATTCAAAGAAAAAAATAGGATAATCATTATATTTTCCAAGAGTAGTATATTTTTTCTTTTTAGAGAGATTAAATAAAGAAAAAAAGGATTGATATAATGTTAAAACTAATGTGAACAATTTGATTCAACATCAACGTATTGGACAAATTTTGGTGTTTACATGGGCCATAAATGATAATTACGAACGTCAAAAAGGGCTCACAATGTAATCATCAAAAATACAAATACGTACATACCGTAAGTAAAAGCGTAGACGTAGAGTCGGCGTCATCAACAGATACTCTTCCTTAATTTGGAAGTAGAAAAAGAAAAAGAAAAAAAAGTTTGGGGGAAAACCAGAAGAAAAGTCCGAGAAAATAGATACAGGGAGAGATCCTCGTTGACACGCATCTAAAGGTCAGAAGAAGTCACAGGTGATTTTCCCCGTTGAATCATCTCCTTCTCCCGTTGAATCGGTCAAATATTCAACTCAAAAAAAGCGAAACCCTAGTAGCGAGCGCGAGGAGAGAGGAGGAGGGGAATGGTCGGCGTGATGAACAGATTGAGGAATCTGGACGCTTACCCTAAAATCAATGAGGATTTTTATAGGCGTACACTCTCTGGTGGTGTCATCACCCTCGTTTCTTCAATCGTCATGCTAATTCTCTTCTTCTCTGAGCTCCGTAAGTGCATTTGATACCCTGTTCTGTTCTTTGGGGTAGCTTTAAAGGTCGATGATTGTAGGATTGTAGCTCGAAAGTTTTGTTATTTCTTCGTGGGTTTCAATTAATGGTGGAATTAAACATTGTTCGTGATTTGTAGTGAGGAAACAATGCTTCAATTTCGATAATATTTTGAATTTGTTTTCTTCTTTGTGGGCTTTCTGATTTTAGAGCTTTATCTGCACCCGGTTACCGAGACTCAGCTCCGTGTTGATACATCAAGAGGAGAGAAGCTACGCATCAATGTAAAGTTGCTTTTTTTTGGACTACCATTGACTTTGAGCTGCAAAGATTATTACTTTCTGTCAAGATAGGGCTTTTATTTACTATTTACAATTTGCAGTTTGATGTTACATTCCCTGCGCTTCAATGCTCGATTATTAGTATTGATACCATGGATATCAGCGGAGAGCGGCACCTCGATGTGGTATGTGCTGTTGGATTGTCGATCTTTTTTGTCTAGTCGACATCTTTATGCTCTGTCTGATTTTTCGATTCTGCCCGTTCATATTTGTAGCGACATGATATCATTAAACGAAGATTAGACTCTCATGGCAATGTCATCGAGGCAAAACAAGACGGAATTGGTCACACTAAGGTTAGCTTTTTTGCAAAACAAGGCCTTTCATTTTCAGCTGCCATCCTTGATCTCATTGCTAGAATTCTTGAAAAAAAATTAATAAGAGCTGAAATCCTTTTATGTTATCGTTTCTCTCCAGATTGAAAAACCTTTACAAAAACATGGTGGAAGGTTGGAGCACAATGAAACATATTGTGGTTCCTGTTTTGGAGCTGAAATGGTAAGCTTTCCTTAATCAATCGAATAATATGCTCCTACATGCGAGATTGGACTTTCAGTTGCAGTAGAAAGTCGGAATCTTTAGTGTTGATTCAAATTATAAAAATTTTAGTTTCTTCTATGTTGGTGAATCCTCTTTGCATGCTGTGGTTGTCAATTTATAAAATTTACAGACGGATGAAGCTTGTTGTAATTCATGTGAGGAAGTTCGTGAAGCTTACCGAAAGAAAGGTTGGGCCCTCTCAGACCCTGAATCAATCGACCAGGTATACTGACATATCTTTAATAACAACAAAACTTGGTTGATCTTGTGACTTAGCCATCTAGTTGACTTAGTTGTATGATATTCTTACTTATTCCATCTCAGTGTAAAAGAGAAGGCTTTGTGCAAAAGGTCAAAGACGAAGAAGGAGAAGGTTGTAATGTTCACGGTTTCTTGGAAGTAAATAAAGTTGCTGGGAATTTTCATTTTGTTCCCGGGCAGAGCTTTCATCATTCCGGTTTCCAGTTTCATGATTTGATAATGTTCCATCAAGGCAACTACAATGTAAGAGAAAGTTTCATTATTGTTTCAATCTTTCTTTATAAGCTCATATTTCAAATGGGTCTGACTCCATTATATCTCTACACAGATTAGCCACAAGGTCAACAGGTTGGCCTTTGGGGACTTTTTCCCCGGTGTAGTGAACCCTCTAGATGGGTAAACACTTCCTTTTCTCTCTCCCAAGCCATTACTCGCAGCTGTTATCGCTTTTCCAATCATCTTATCTTCTGAAAATGTTCTCTTTGGTTCTCTCAGTGTGCAGTGGAATCAGGAAAAACAGAATGGCGTGTATCAATATTTCATCAAGGTTTGCCCCATATATACATTTTTTCACATAGATGATATTCTCACATGGAACAATATTATGGCATGTTTTAGATAACAGTTTCGAACGGTATCTCAGTTCACTGATAAATAAATCATGAGGGAATTTTGCTTGTCGATATTACAAGTTTTTTGCTCTATTGAGTATAGTGATAATGAAATTGTGGTGTGGAATTTGCAGGTGGTACCAAGTGTATACACTGATGCTCACGAGAATACAATTCAGTCAAACCAGGTGAAACTACATCTCCAAAATCTCTGTTCAAAAACATGTTTTTTTGACCAATTTTTTATTGTAAAATGTAACGATTTCTTTTTATGGTTTTGGAAAGTTCTCTGTGACGGAACATTTCCAGAACGCGGAAGCAGGTCGCATGCAATCCCCGCCTGGTGTTTTCTTCTACTATGATCTGTCGCCAATCAAGGTTTGTTTTGGTTTTGGTATATGTGTTTATCCTAATCGATCTATGTCTCTAAAGAAAAAAAAAAACATTTTAATTTGATTTACGTAAAGGTTATATTTGAGGAGCAGCATGTGGAGTTCTTGCACTTCTTAACAAATGTTTGTGCCATAGTAGGAGGTGATCAATCAAATATATCTATCTTCTTCCTTCAATTTCTCCTTATTTTCTTCATCAACATCCCAAAATCTGATTACGATTCTTATATATATATTGTGCGCAAAAACCTTGTTTTGATTCACAGGTGTCTTCACGGTATCGGGAATAGTAGATTCATTCATATATCATGGACAACGAGCAATTAAGAAGAAAATGGAGATTGGTAAATTCAACTGAGCTGTTTTATAGTCTTCTTGAGCAGTGACTTAGGTTTGAATTAAGGAATTTTCAATACTGTACAATATTTTCCCCAATATTTAAGGATCTGGCAAGATAAAAAAAAGTTAAAAATGATGTTTTGATCTCTGATTCAAACGAAATGTTTTTCCCCATTTATTTTAAAAGCTTGTTTTTATTAAAAGCACATAAATATGATACGACTCTGTTTCAAACACCAAATGAACAAAAGATTTGAGTTCTGTGTGAATGATTTGGGCCCATTTGGTCTCTGTATCAAACTATTTTTTGGTACTATGATGAGAGAATTATTTGATGAATACAGTTACATCCATTTCATAGTTGAAATTAAGACGAAGGAAGCGTATCTTTACAAACTCTGTTTTTCTTCCATAAATTGTGAAATTCTTTATCAGCCAAAAAATAGTGATGTTTATAAAGAAATTATACCAAAATTGTGTTAGTTACTTCCGCATTCACATTGGAGAGCACCTCATTTAAAACAATCGCCAGTAAATCAGATGGAATTAATAACTGAATAATATAACACAATAAGCTAAGTTAACAAAAAAACAAAAAAACTTCGAATTAAGACACAAAGGAAAAAACTACAAAGTACAGTACAAAATACATGAAAAAAATAATCTCGCACGGTCGAGCATGACAAAAAACCCAGCTTGGACCGACGCAGAGACTAATAATTTACATTAAGGTACATCTACTTATTCATATCAACATAAAAGACCCTTAAAGACGTAAACTAACTGTGGGCTCCCTGCAATGACCAAAAACTCCATTGCAGAAACCTCTAGTTTTCCTAAAATACCCCTAAGGCATCCACTAAATTACACAACTAACTTGTAGACAGAATCGACTCCCAATCGATCTCGTACGACGGATACTTCTCCAACGCAAAGTTCTCGTTCCACGGCGGCTGCTCCTCCTCCGTGTCGGCGAACGTCAGATCCGACAACGGCGAAGAATCTCCGGATCCGTAGCTCTCCGTCGACGGCGAAGACCCGGAGCTAGAGTAGTCCTCTGATTTGACTTCCTCCGCCAGCTCTGGACACGAATTCACCTCCGGTTGCTTCGCGGCGGCGGTTGATGAACGTTTCCGGGAAGAAGCCTTCTTCGCCGATTTCCCCTGTTTCTGCGTCTCGGCTAAGTCTTGACAGATCGCTTCGAGCTTAGCGTCGACCGAGGACTGAAGAGGTTGATATTCGCCGCCGATGTTGGATCCGTTGTGACGGAGGTTAGGGAAATTAAGCCGGGCGAAATCGCCGCGCAGCTTATACGCCGCCTTATCATAGGCTAACGCCGCTTCCTCCGCCGTGTCGAATGTGCCGAGCCAGAGACGAGTTCGATTCCTGGGCAAACGGATCTCAGCGACCCATTTTCCCCAGTGACGCTGCCTCACTCCTCTGTACAGCTTCGTCGGTTTCGTCGCGGCACCGGTTTGCTTCATCGGAACCGGTTTAGGGCTAAGGAGGTTGGAGAAAGAGTTGATCTGGGACCCGAGTTGCTGAAGATCCGACCCGTATGAAATCGGTTGGGTCATGCAGACGTCAGGGTAAGATCCGGAGTAGGAAGAGTAAGGAGGAGGAAGAGAGAACGCGGACGCAAACGCAGACGCGGTTGAATCGCAGGAAGGGCTTTTGATAAAAGGTAGAAGCGCTTCCATTAATTCACCACCGAAAGGATCACACTGTTGAAGCGTTTTGCTACTGTAGAAATCCATAGCAGTTGTCATTTTAATTTTTTCTTTTTGTTTCTGAAATAAATAAAAATGAATTTCGAGAATTTTTCCAAGTTCTTATCAAAAGTAAGGAACAGGATTTTTTTTTTCCAAGAAATTCGAGAGGATCAACCAACAAAAAAAAAAGATCGAAGAGGTTTAAAATAAACAACCTCTTTGCGATTCTGAAAGGAGGGAAACAAAAATACCCTCACAAATGATTAAAATCGACAATAGAACAAAAAGATAACAAGAAGATCAATATACAAAAATAAGATTGATCTCTGTTCTGAAAATACTTGGTTTTCAATTAAATCAGCAGATAAAGAAAAAAAATCAAAACCATTCAAACACAAACCTAGAAATCGGTTTTCTTATTTTCTTATTTGGAAAAACAGATTATTTCACAGATAGGAATCGAAGAAGCGGGGGATTAACAGATTAGGGGAAAGGGGGATTTGCACAAAATTAAAATTCAAGAAAACAAACAATAAAAAAATTCTTATCTATCAAACTTTTTGGAGATGGCACTCAAGATTTTATTTAAATTTTTTGTAAGTGAACAACTCTCAGCCTCACCGATACACTTATCTCTCCAGCTTGGCTCGCATTATATAGGAGGCGTGGCGTGTTATCGTACAGTTTTCCAGTGATTTATTACCAGTATTATTATTTTTCTCTTTTCTACTCCTCGTAATTCTCCAATTTATTAATCTGAAATACGTCTGATACATTTTTGTTTTTTTATTTTCATACATCGAATACTTCTTGTTAAAGATATCGATTGAAAAAAAAAAAAGATATCGATTGACAATTTTTTTTTTCCTCGTAACGAAAACTACTTTTTACCGCGTCTTATCTAAAATTATGAAAAAGGTGTATTCAATCATGAATTTAGAATAAATTTTCTATGTTTTATAATCTTCAAGATTTAAAAGTTAATATCAAATGAATCTAATATACACTATATTTTGATTCTAATAATTTATTCATAAAACTCTATTAGAATTGATTTGAAATAACTTAATGTACAAAGATTTTAAAAATTATTTAGTTTTGAATAACATTAGATTTTAATAAAAGATTTGAAATCTTTATTGAATAACACCAAATTTTAAAACCTGTTAAATATGATTTACAATCAAAAGAACTAATAACACTTTATTTTAAAACATTATTTAAAATCATTAGTTGAATAATAAAGAATTGTGGTTGGATTTAAATTCTATTAAAAACCATAATTGACTAACACTTTCGGAGTTAGGTTCACACAGAATTTGTTAATTATCAGAATAGGAAAATTTTACTTAATTCGTTCTAATAATTTACCATAATATTTTGAAATCTTGTGTAATAAAATTAATATTTTAGATAATACTAACTAAAATTAATATTTTAGATAATAATGAATTGTGAACATATTTAAAGGTAACAAAACAATAACACTTCATTTTACAATAATGTAAAAAAATTGTATAAAAGAAAGTAACAGTTAAAATCCCTCTCCCAGTAAATTGACACATTATAGTGATAAAGTACGTGGGATCAATGGGAATATTAGAAAGAATAAAGGGAACAATGCACATCTTCATGCTTCATATATATTAGACTATAGTTATATACTATTTGAGAATGTTATCTAAATAGTAACTAATAGGCAGTAGACAATTGTTGAAAGACGGTGAGGTGGAGACTGGAGACCCATATGTCCAACTGCCGCCACGCAGCATCGTGCCTAGAACCATAGGTTAAAGGCAAAATGTAAGTGCAAATTTTCAATTAAATTAATTTTGATAATAATTATAAAGAAACATGATGAACAAAAACGCAAAATGAAAAATATAGAATGAAGTAATATGATATTTAACAGTTTATAGTACCTCAAATTACATATAATTTGGCTCGATTTGTTGTAAATGAAATAAATTATAATAGAGTTTTTCTTATGTGATAAATATAATATAGTAGAGTGTAAACTAGTACCATTAATTTCCTGAAAATATTTTCGAATTTCATAGTATGAGTATTCGTATTATCTTCATAAAAAAGACAAATTAAAAGTTTGATTAAATTTCATGCGTTATATTAGCTATATATAATGATCGACAGACAAACAGTATTAGCTATAATGATAAAATGTAATTATAATTGCTAATTAAATATTTTGATGACATGTCAGCAAATTTTGTTGTTTTGTTTTGATATGTTAAACTTCAAATATTCATGCAACTATTATAATAGGGATGGGATAACTCCAACTAATAGTATGAATGAGACGCACGTAGACTTGCATGACGATTATTAAGCAATAATTTTGGCTACCATGTAATGATGATCATTTGTAATGGGTCGTTTAGACTTTTGTTTAAATAAATAATACAAAATTCGAAAAGAAGGCTCTAGAAAGTTAGAATGAATGGATGAGGACTACTCAAATGTCATTACCGTATTATATCATCCATTTAATTAGTATTAAACATTTCATCATCTTACGATATTATAGAGTCACGTAACTCGATTCTTGTTTCGAGCACAATGAATACGGTGTCGTGTCAATATGACGCAGATTGCATGATTGAAACTACGTTGCCGTAATTTCGTAAGGAATTTCGAAAAAATGTTATGTATTGACTTAGCCATTCAGAAAACATTATTTGATGGTGTGTTGATTATTCGTCTTAGTATTTACAAGGAATAATAATTCACATTAGAAGGTTTTTTTTTTTAAAAAAAATTGTCAAAAAAGGTTATCATATATAAGACTTAAACTAGTTAACTTATTCTAAATTAGCAAAACAATTTAAGTTTTTCAAAAAAAAAATTTAGAAAGATCAACTATATAAGTACAATCTTATATAGTAGAACAGTTATGAAAATATATTAACTGTTTTATGGTTTGTTGTTTTTTTCATATTTGTGATGGTGATCAAAATATTGAAATAGTATGTCAATCGACCGGAGATACTCAGCCACACCGGAAAAATGTGAGAGATACTCATATTACTGTATGTGTTGAATTGATGGCATATTTCAATAGTTTGTATGAACAACGCAAATAATTCTAACTTCTTCGAAGTATATAGACTATATAATACAGTATATAATGCGATTAAGGAGAAAAATGGTAACAATGAAAATATGATCTGTGATACTGATACCTACTTACCTAGTGATACCCTCTCTTGAACTAAATATGCCCCCTTTTTGTTTCTAAACACTAAAAAATGAATTTATCGTCTGTATGGGTTCGGATTTTCGGAAAGGAAAAAACCGACAACCCCATAGATCTGATTCATATTTTGTCAAGGTATTGAAAATCAACATAGCACAATGAGTTTAACTTAAAAGTAAAAAAAAAAACAATTTATTGTAATTATATACGCATAAAAAAGAAGAAGGAAAAGCAACAAAATCTCCTACGCATAATAAAAAAAAAAAAGAAAAAAAAAACGGGCGTGTCCTGCGGAAAAATGAAATAGTCAACTACGAAATCATTACTCAAGTTTTTAGCGGTCTTTATAACTGGACAGCCTTTTGCCACCTATTTTTCTATTTGTCTCATTTTTGGGTATTTCTTTCTTTTTTTTCTCTTTTGTTCAGATATTTGAAATAAATGTAACTGTACTCTTAAGATCTCTGACATTTTAAAGCCTTTTTTCAGGGGGGTAAATGACTGACATTTTAAATTATTCCTTAACTTGTCTATAAGTAGTCCGTTTGATACTCAGATACATTGCATCTAAATCAAGTAATACATGTCATTGTTTAAGGGATTGAGAAATATTATATTATATTATATATAATATAATATATTAAGTAAAAAAAAAAGAGAGGTAGATCCGATTTGGGAATAATGGGTCGAAAAAGCAAAGCAGGTGGATCCGATTGGATCTTCGCTTTGCAGCATGAACTGCGCGTGTCTCTTCTCTCTCTATCATCTTAACACTTTTTCATTTTAATGCTCTTCACGCGGTTTCCGTCAAAAGGCGTCCGTTTCGTCTGTTGAAGTCAAACGACTGTTAATAATTTGCCAGCTGTTCATGATCAAAGGTCCGTTTCGTGTTGAAGTCAAACGACGGTTGATAGTCTGTCACGTGTCAATGATCGAAGGTCCATGACCATTTTACATGTCTTGGCCTCTTTAAGTTTTTGAAGAGATCTTCATCTTATTGTTATGGGTTTATTAGTTTCTCACCTAACTTAACCTAGAGTACATATTATAAATATTTTTTAACCAAAAAAATAACATTAATAGAGAAATAAGAGTAGACAAGTGGGTAAAATACAAATGCATGTGAAAATGTATGTGGTGAAGTGAAATATGACAACTTAGATTTATGAGGGAAGGTCTTTACTTTACTCTTTATTTTATTTTATTTTAAATCTTTTTGTTCGTATCGAAAAGAAGGTGTCGTCGTTTTTGAGAGCAGTTGCACGTTGTTTATGAGGGAAAGAGGAATTGCATGTGGATTTTAGGTGAATTGTCTCCGTTGATTTTCGCGTATAATATGGTCCACTTGATATTATTTTCTAAGTTTATGGAAATTATTATTCTGGATGATATTAACGTTGAGGTCGTTTTTGTCCCCCCCCCCCCCTCTCTTTCTGGCGAGATGGTTGCAAAAGTTCTCAAGAATTTCTTTCATTCTTGATCAATGAACGTTTTCGCTATTTGCAGATATTTTTTTTGTCCAAATATCGTTTGCTAGCAAATCATGTTGCCAAACAAGTGGTGATTCATCGAATTAAATGTCATCATAAGGGTCGAAATACAAGGACGTGATTTACACATGAAAAAATTGTTCATCTACTTGGTAATTTAGATTTTTATAGTAAGCGTACAGGTAAAATAGATATATTAGATACCCTGATTTTATGAGCTTTGGCATCAAAAGAAGATCAACACTTGTACTTTGTTGCTAACAAAACATTCTTTTATGTTTATATCTTCTATCATTCGCGGTGTTATAAACGGTGAAAGTTACATGGATCTTATATGTATCCAGTATCCCTAAAATATAACTATGTAATGTAACAGAAAATTACGTGAGAGACAAATATAAAGCGGCTAACAAAGAGAGAAAGAAAGCAATAAAAGAAAAATTTGGGATTAGTGGGCTACAAGACTAGACCCATTAATCCCTCCAGGCTCCAACATAAGCTTGTTAATGAACCTAAACGTTAGAGTTAGAGATACAATAGAGAACTCAACAATTAAGTTGACTCTTTTTTATTAGTCGCTAAATACTTTGGAGGCTAAAATGATCAAGAGTCTAGTGCTTTTACACCGTGTTTAGTTTTATATTTGTCGTGATTTATAGAATGATAGAATACAAACTCTTACGATATTGTAAAATCAACAAATTTTTATGCTTAATTAATTCAAAGTTGGTAATTAAAAAAAATACTTAAATAATCCATATGACTTTTTCTACTTAGGGTATAGTGGAGTTGGTGGTATGAATTTTGAGATTATATGGTTGGTCAAATCGGCTGAAAAACGTTCAAGACGGTTGGACCGTCAAATTCACAATTAGCAACCAAGAATTCAAATCAAGAAGTCAAACCGGGTTTCATTCCCTCACTAAGTCAATTTTTTTTTTTTGTTAAATAAAAAAACAGAATCTTCTTTGAACAAAAACAAACAAAAAGAAAGGTGTCTGGTGGTGTCTTCCCTCAATCGCGCGTCACGTGTCTTTGAGCTCTCATCACACTGTCCGTAACGTAGCCAGCCGCCTGAAGAAATCCATCTTCTACTACTTTTCTTATAACTGATGAGTCTTTGATTCTTTTAGACCGAAGCTTAAAAGACTTCTCGGTCTCAATATTACGCTCTTTCATTTCAAGGTTTGAGTTTGACTTGTCGACCTGATCGCTCCAATTCATTTTTCTTTTGTAATTTTTTCCCAAGGTGAGTTTATGTTCTTTAAGATTAAGATCAAGGTCAGATTTGTTAATTACTTGTCTTGATTCTTTTCAAGACCTGCAAATTAAAACATGTTCTTGTGTTTATAATTTGTTAAAGCCAGATTTGTATCTACTTAACATCGTAGTAGCTTAAAAGTCTTTCGTAAGTATGTCTAATAATATCAACTTCCATTTTTATTATTAGGCCTTGATTCTTGTATGCTCCTTTTCCTGGATAAGGAATATCAAATTGCAATATGAATCTCTGTTGTTTTGACTATTTTCCTTATCTCTAAGCAATTTGATTCTGAATTTCAGTAAGATATGAGCTCTGATACCAACAATTCATCTTCAAGTGGATTTGAGAAAAATTTGCCACCAGAGGAGTATTTAAACAAGGTATGGTGATGATAATGATGATGATGATGATAGGAGGAATCATTAGCTGCTTTGTGATGATGATAATAATTTGATGTGAGTCAAATATTGTATGGCCTGTATGATAGAAACATTGCCTCTTTTAACAATTTATAGCCATATAATATATATATATAGATCAATGAAGTGAGGACATTACTAGGGCCATTGGGTGCGAAATCATCTAAGTATTGTTCAGATGCTGCCATTACCCGGTATTTAGCTGCCCGTAACGGTCATGTCAAGAAAGCATCTAAAATGCTTAAAGAAACCTTGAAATGGAGGATTCAGTACAAACCCGACGAGATTCGATGGGTATGTATGTATTCTTGAATCTTTAAATATCATATGAAAACATAAAACGGCTCTAATTTTATTGATTATGTGAAACGGTTATAGGAGGAGATTGCACGAGAAGCTGAGACCGGTAAGATATACCGAGTCAATTGTACCGACAAGTATGGAAGACCAGTTTTGGTTATGAGACCAAGTTGCCAGGTTTTGGCTTCTTATCCCATTTCCTTCAAAAGCTCTGTTTCTCTATACTTTTTCTCTATAGGATTTATATCCGTTTTCGATTTATTTCAGAATACAAAATCTACAAAAGGGCAGATTAGATTCTTGGTGTACTGCATGGAGAACGCAATCTTGAATCTACCGGATAACCAGGAACAAATGGTTTGGCTAATCGATTTTCAAGGTTTCAACATGTCACATATATCCGTGAAAGTGTCTCGAGAAACCGCTCATGTGTTACAAGAACATTACCCTGAACGTTTAGGCTTGGCCATACTATACAATCCGCCTAAGATTTTCGAACCGTTTTGGAAGGTAAATTTCATAAATTCTCTGCCTCTCTCTACCCACATTGCAAATCCTTGTTGGCTTATTGTATCATGAAACTTGTTTGCATAAGAGGAAATTGTAATCCTGCAGATGGTGAAACCTTTTCTTGAGGCAAAGACATGTAACAAGGTGAGATTCGTCTACTCAGATGATAACCTAAGCAAGAAGATTCTCGAGGATCTTTTCGATATGGAGCAACTCGAGGTTGCCTTTGGTGGGAGAAAAAGTGATTCGAGTTTCAATTACGAGAAATATGCTGAGAGAATGAGAGAGGATGATTTGAAATTCTTTGGAAACACAACAACAGTGTCATCAACCTCAGCTCAGTTGACCAACTCGGATTCTGAAGTTTCAGACTCTGAAAACAAGAACTTGGAGGACAATGAAGATGTGAAGATCAAGAACGGAACCCCTTTAGATACAACAAAAACATAAACCTGAGCTTCTGGTTTTAACAAAAAAAGATCCGACTTTTTCTTAACCAGTTTTACTAATAAGCTGGAGCTGCAGTCCTTTTTGTTGTTATGCAACTAAGACCAGTAAAACTTCATATTCTTAAATATTTCACAGCATATATATTACCTATTTGATTAACGAGTTTGGCAACAACAACAAAACAAAATCAACGTGTGAGCTTTTGAACATTGCTCCCTTCAGGTTTCGGTGGATATGGCACATATGAATTGAAAAAACTAGAAAAAAAGAACAAAATCATAACTTATATAAGCGTCTCTACGGTCCTAATGCTTGCAATGTAAATCCAAGAACCAATCTTTCTTGTTTAGTTCAGGAACAAATCACTTCACTGTTCTCATCCAGCTTCTGTCTGTACTGAGCCAATCTCTACAAGCACAAAGAAACATTCAGAACCAATGAGACAGAAATGACAAATCTAAGAAGATGAAGAAGAGAGAAATGATGCCTAACCTTGGTATAAGCATAGACACCTGCTTCTGTTGGACCAACCGGGCTTCCCCGTTTCATGAATTTGCCTTCTTTAAAGATGTACAGAAGAGGTATACCGGTTGATAGTTCTAGACTTATCACCTAAGAACCAAAACCACAGAGAGAACTTCACTTATTTGCCAAAAACCGAATCAAGAATGGAGATTTAATCAGTTTTTCTTTTGTCACACCTCCTGGCAAGTCAATTTGTCAAGATACATTATGATAGACCGCAGCGAGTTCCCGTGAGCAGCTATCATTACGTTCTTTCCAGCTGCAAGCTTTGGTTCTATCTGCAATTTTGGTTATCTTGACATTTAGTAGAGAAACTTATGAAGAAGTTGGTATGAGGCTGAAAAAATAGAATCCTCATTACATTTTCTTCAAAATAAGCCACTGCTCTCTCAGCACACATCTCCAAGCTCTCGCCTTTTGGAGGAGGAATGTCATAACTCCTACGCCATTCGTGAACTTGCTGTTTCCCGTATCTTTCCGCTGTTTCTTGCTTGTTGAGACCTTGCAATTCTCCATACCTATTATCCAAAAAACACCGGAAAAAGCAGATAAGCTTTCTATCGGATTCAAAGCTCGATATGTTGAAAGACAAGGGAAAGCCAAATCTTTTTTACATTCTTTCATTGAGCTGCCACGCGGGTATGACAGGAATGGACTGGCTTTTAGTTTCTTCACTGAAAACTTGACTCCAAGTTTTCGCCTGTTCGCTTTCATTGTGTAAAATGATCGGAACCTAACAGTAGTTTGGTTTTTAATCCAGTTATCAAAAAAAATGTGACAATTTGATTGAGAAAGTGAAGTCAGAAGCTGAGATTGGTTTCTACATGTACCTTCTTACGACGGTGTTGAATCATGGCAAGCATTGCAGTCATCTGAGCACGGATTAGAGACGAAGTGAAGATAACATCGACAGGTATGTTGCTAATCCTCTTCCCTGCTTCAATTGCCTCTTCAACACCTTTCTCTGTCAATGGCACATCAACACAACCCGTGAAAAGATTCTTCGCGTTCCACAACGACTCTCCATGCCTAATCAATATCAGAGCTGCTTCCTCTACAACATCAGAACAAAAAGAGTGAAAAAGGACCAAACTTGTTCAGATAAAAATGATCATTAACCAATGTTTTGTTATGAGAATATTCAAAAGAGCTTATTACTTGGTTTTTTCGGTGAATTGTGAGTGATGTTCTTGGAAGGAGACAATGGAGTGTTGTAAGAAACTGATGGTGTCTTAGACGCAATTGCTTCAATCTTGGAGAAGTTTCTCTTTCTTCTTGAGGTATAACTCAGTGACGAATCGATCTTGAATCCTTTCGTTGCTACTTTCAAAGGCTCTCTTAGAGATTCAGAGATTGTGGAAGACGAAGAAGACCGGTGAGAGACAAGGGAACCGATTGATTGGTGAGACATAGCCGTAGCCATTCTGGAGGAAAACAAAAAATCGAATTTGAGGCTAATTTTAGTTTAACATATTAATCTTCATGATTAAAGACTTATAAACTTGCTAATGAATCAGAGAAATCGGTTCGACCAAAAAAAAAAAAGAATCAGAGAAATCGGTAATGAAAGAACGAAAACCCCTGAGAGAGAGGGAAAGTAACTGATCAAAGCTAACACATTTAGCATTTAAGTAATTTGATTACATTCAGATCCAATTCCGAAAAGACAAAACACGATTAAGTCGATGAAACCTAAAACCTTAAACCTCAAAAACAGAGACCAGTAATTACAAGAAGACGAAAGACCCAGAAACAAATGCAAACAGCTATGCTCATAAAGAGACAAACATGCTCATAAAGAGACAAACCTGGTCTAATCAATGACGATGAGCTCAATGAAACCAAAGATGAATACAAGTTTCACCAAACTAAAATGTTTGTTGCTTCTTCTTTTTTTTTCACGACGACACGCCAAATTCGACGATGACAGAAAACTGAGTTATTAAAAGTTCGATTACAGTAAATACCCAGCCAAAAAAATGACGCTTTGATAAGTATTTTAGAGGCTTTGAAAGGTAAAAATGTTTCCTTTTTTCTTGATTTGGCTTTTAATAAACTCAAAGACCAATTGTAAAATGTGTTTTTTTTTGTTTTAAAAAAAAGTTTAATGTTTAAACGTAAACAAGAAGAGATGAGAAATAAAGTGAAGGGTTCATTGAGTTTCTTATAGAGTTGGCATTTTCAAAAGATCGGCTTCCTCATGTAGTGACAATATTGCCAGGTGAAGACAACAAAGGGAGGAAATTATTTCCGCAATTATACGCAACAAAATACGTTTATTATTTAATTTTATCATACGTATATAAGGGGGAACAATGGTGATGAATAGGTTAAATGGTTAATTAATGGGTAATCGAAAAATTGAATAAATTTGTGGCAAAACAACCTCTCGTGGGGTTGAAGAGACCCATTACTCTCGGTTTATATACCTATCAAGTTTAATTAAATACTCCATGAATGAAGTTACTAAAAATAGACCACGAAAGACAGCAAGTCAAGCAGCTCTTCAAAGCCTTCAATAAGCACCCCAAATCGTTGCATGCCTTTTTCTTGGTCTTAGAGGGTTCCGTTCCTAATGCAGACCCAAAAATAATACACTTCTTTTTATACAATAGTGTATGATATCAGTAATAGTATATTCTAGTTTAAGGGAAGAATCGACAATCCATCGACCATTTTTTAATGGAATGGAATGGAATAAAACTAAATGTTGTTTTGACTTCTTCATTTTTCGCTAATTGGCATATTTTAATTTATTAAATCCACCAAGTTCATTTTCTTTTATCTCATTCACCCCCAAATAAAAAATACTCAACATTCAAGTTTCATTTCCATGTTATTGTTTTTGTTCATATCATTTCTATCTTAAGTTTAATAAACAGAATAACACCCATTGAAAAATTTATATCAGTTTGTGGAATTCGTGAATTTGTATCTTTTAAAAGCTATTTTGAAGCTGTTAGACTTATTTTAATGTATTACTAGAAATAATGTAAGGAAATATAATTTGATCTACAAATCTCGCTTTACGTTTTCTCTTTTATCTGTCAAACGATTACTGACTCAATTTGGCAATTGGCAAAAAAGATGACATATGTCTAATGAACAGATCTGCTAATGAATCAGAGCTACTATAGAAATATAGAATATGCGAGCTGAATATGCTTGCCCAAACACACAAACAACTATATATCACTACTGGAAAACAGCTGACGCATCATTAGTTGGCCACAACGAATATGCCAAACTCCTATGTGATTAACTACGCAACACACAAAAAATGTTCGATATTGTCGATGATCGAGATCCATTATCTTGTGGTTTTATAACAGTAGATAGGCTTTATAGGCCCGTTTGCGCCTATTTACAAACTTAAGAGGATATAGATCCATGGGCATACTCGCCAAGAATCAAACTCAACAACTTTACATTATTGTTCACTAATCAAGTAATTAATTATTTAGTCACACATATGATGTCTTACAAGTTACAACTAATAGAGGAAAACTGAGAAAGAAATAGAGTTTTCTATCGTGATCTGATCATGCAAAAAAAAGTCTTGTAAATATCAAACTCAGACTTTATATGAATTGTTACAAAAATTTCTATGATTCCCCAACACTCGTCACATGAGCTGTTCCCACCATTGTCGTTGCTTTATTTGCATGGGACACAACTCAAACCACACTAAAAAAAGATGGATCAATAACACAAATCAAACTAGAAAATAAATTAAATTAAGTATTGAAGAAGTACAAAAGTTGGGCTGGTATAAAGGGTAAAAATGACCCAAATAATTTGTATGAGACTTCTGATTTCTTTCTTGGCATCTCAATTATTTGATACTTCTGATTATAATATATTACATGATTAGTTTTATTGTTTTGATATAAAGTATAAATATATAAATATGAGCATGACAAAAATAAAGTGTAAAGGCTCATACACAAGATAATCCGAGACTAAGAAAGAAGTATCAAAATTGACCACCATAATTAGAGAGACGAGAGGCATAAAGAAAGAAGTATCTAAACTGATCACCATAATTAAAAATTACCTTATGTAAAAATTAAGTATGTCAAATTAACCATGTGCAAGTGACATCTCTCGTCTCTCCTGATCCATTGGTCCTCTCTGGATATCTATGAAGATTATTAAACGGTGCACGTGTAAAACTCTCTTACCTTTTGTGATTCACACACTTAATAGAGACAAATTAGTTTCCATAAATGGAATGGAACCAAAAAGCGTACGTGCATCTTCTATCAACTCTTGTCTCCTCTCAGAAACCATCATATACATACTTGTACTATCATACTTATCAATTAATTATCCAAATTGGCGTTTACAATTACAGAGGGAGCTAGATTTCGAAAGTATATCATAAGTCAACCATCATATCCTTAACAAAAAAAAAAAAGACAACCATCATATACTTCTGGTACATGTAATCCTTTTTTTTTTGTTTTTTGTGTTCTTTTACTAAAAAGAAGGTTCTTTAGACCATAGTTATGAGTAGCCAGTTGTTTTTTCAAAGAATATTACGCTTAGAACAATACTTAGGGGAATTTAGCCATTTGGGAATCTAGACATGAAAAAGAGGGCAAATGAATCTCTGTAAATGTTACAACGATGACGGAATAGAGGGACCCCGTCAATGCTAGCTGAATAAGTAGATTACTTAGTTGACCAACAAATCATATTTTAAGTAATCATGTTTTTTTCCTATTTGCTTGAATAAGAAAAATGACAAAATTCAAGTGGATATTCATCGATCCTAATGTTGGAATGCAGTAAAAACAGTACGGTTAGTGTTTTTGTTTGGCTGTATTTTGTACATGAAAGTCTACTGTACATACCATAAGGTACAATCATCGTCACCTGTAAGTTGTAATTTAACCTAAGTTGGTAAAAACGCAAAATACGAATTTCTTCTTCTCTATACATTTGACCTATTTGTCCGTTACATACTTTTTTTTTTTTTTGGTCGAACGTCCGTTACATACTAATTGTAGATAGTGTTATATAAAGATAAACTTCCATGTTGTGTGATTATTTCAAATGTCCACACAATATCTCAACATGTAAAGGTAGCTAGTCAGTCAGATAATTAGAAGCTGATTAATCGGTAGAACACAAACCTTATATGCAAAACACCATAGTCTTATAAGTTTAAAAAGCATAGTTTACAAAATGATTAACAAGGTTAATCACAGTCAATGCTCAATGCTTTTAATACATACCCATAACTAATGCAATCATACCGAGATATAAATAAAAGAGACCTACACGGCGGCGGAAACTCTCTTTCCTTTGGCGGGTCCGGCGGCGACTACGACGGTGGACCCAACCGAAGCCTTCTCTTTCCTCTCGTCCACAGTAATCTGCTGTTGCCTGCACTCTAAACTACAAAACGCCCTATCTCCTCTGCTCAACAAAATTACAACCAATTAATAAAATCGTTAAATTCCATATAACTAATAAAACCAAAAAAAAAACCATCAGATTAAAAACATAATTTTTTAAAGAAATACCTATACATATAGATGTCGCGGCCGGGAACAAGATGGCGTTTACAGAGGGAGCAAGATCTCAGAAACTCTCCGGCGTGAGTGGAGTTATCTGCTGAGTGTCTCCTCTGTGCACCTCTCGGTGAGACCATCGCTAAGAGCCGTTGATCTAACGTTACATGATGATGAACATCACCGTGTTCATCAACGGTCATCAACTGTTTCCGGGACGGAGGGTTCTGAATCTGATGATCGGACGGCTCTTGTTCGCTAGGTAAGTTCAAATCGAACTTTATCTCCGACAGACTCGTTGTTCTCTTTATCGGTGGTCTCTGTCTCTTCCCCAACAACATCTTGTTCGTGTTTAGTTTTTTTTTTTTTTTTTTTTTGAGTGAACAGAGCAAAGCGAAAGAGAGAAAGAGGGAAGTGAGAAAAAGAAAAGAGACAGAGAAGATAAAAAGGAAAGCCATAAACTGAGGAGTGAATCTCGACCGTTGGATTTTCTATCTCGGTCTGATTCTATTCCCATTATTATAACGACACGTCATGATTCGGATTCTCAGTGTTTACTCGTTATTATTGCATTTTGTCGTCTATCATCAAATTATTTTGTCTTTCTTTTTTGGGATTTTTTTTTTGGTCAATTATTTTTTCTAATTCGAAGGAAAAAAAAAAAGAAAAGAAAAAAAAATGCAAAAATGTTGTTTTCTAGCTCCTAACGTCTGGGCTACAAGGCCCCACTTTTCGTGACCGATATGTCTCTTTGCAATAGTAAAAGGGCTTAAAACGTTTCACCACTTCCCAAGCCAATTACAATATCAACTGACCTATTTGTATTAACATTTCAAGTTTTGTTTTTTTTCTTCGATGGAATGATTGATGGATTGAAAGTCCTTAGCAAATTAGCATCTCTTGCCCTTTTTTTATTTTTAAGTTTTTGGTTCAAATTTTTGAAAATTATGCACAAAGAACAAGATCTAACAAGCTTGTCTGATTGGTGCATTGGGGACTTGTTTACTGTACAAACAGAGTGGCACATTGTACCAAAATGGTCGGTCTCAACATCCACTTTTCTACTTTATCAATTAATATTTTTTAGAAGACCTTTTGATTTTTTTTTGTTTAATATATTCCTAGAATTATATTGTACGGTGGTTAAATATTTTTAGTTTTTTTTTAAAACACTAGCTAGAGCATGAATTCATCGAATCAAAGGTCTTGAAATTGAGAGGTATAATCATAACAGTTAAAGTTGAGTTTTTACTTGTTTAATACTTAACAGTTATCTGATTTTAAACTGCTAGATGCTAAGTAATACAGTGGATCAATGTTTACTTTGTGTCTAGTTGATGTATGGACGATTTTTAGACGTCAACAAAACAATAAGTAAATGTCGAATAGAACTTGTAAATAATAAACGACCAAATCAAAATTTTAACCAAAATCACATAAAATTGACTACATCTTTTTATCGTTACACGTTTAAATACCAAATTATCAACAAGTTATTTTGTTTAATTCTCGAAAAAATACATTGGTTTGAGAGTTCATAGTTTTTTTTTGCTAAAAATTTATTTGATGTAACTGGATAGATTAAAAACGATTGTCAAGCCTATCTAATTGGTACCTAAACCACCAAATTAGTTCCATCATCTAGGTACATAATACATAAAACAAAATTGATATCATTATTAGTTCCACTAGGTACATAATACATAAAAAAATGATAGATAACGATCGTCTAACTAACGCCTAGATACGTAAACAATTACAAAAAAATCGAGGTCCTAATCCCATATACCAGAAGAAGAGTGTAATGTGGACCCTCTTTTCCTTCACAAGCGGGTATCACTTCTGGTTTTGGTTCACACATATATAATTTTGTAGCAAGTTTTTTTTTATAAAAGATATAACTATTGTTTTGTCAATGTTCGACTCTTGAAAGCAAAAGGGTTTTGTCAATGTTTTCCTACCAATAATCATAGAAATGCAGTCCAGAGTCGTCTCCCATTGCATTACGTTGATTCGATCGATGTTAATGTTTGGGTTCCGATTTCATGTGACTAGATCAACAATATATATATATATATATATATATATTTATCTTATATATGCATGTTCAGATGAGAGTTATTGAAAGTAAATAAACACTGACACGTTATCAAAACATTTATTGATAAAGATCGAAGTTGCAAAAAACGTGGCTACGATTTTTTTTTTAAAAAATTTCTATGTCACAACACTTAGGGGGATAAAAGATAAATCGAAGGCAAAATCCCTGACTACTCACATCAGTCAGTCTGTACAAAATACAACACTTTGTCATTTTTTTTTTGCTTCATCATCAAGATTCTTCGTCGTCTTCTCTGTTTCAGACCTCGTCGGAGAGTTTTGGACAACAACAATCCACGGCTTCAGCCACCGTCAGAAAGATTTTGTCGTGTCCCAACATGTCTGCGAAGTTAGAGACGTATAGCTTGTCTATAACCACCGGTCCTGGATTCGCTAGAACCAGCTGTATTTGCAAAAGACCAAAAAAAGGGTCAATTTTATAACTTTTCCAATATCTTTCCGATATAACTTTTGGTTATGATGTGTATACCTGAATGTCTCTCTTCTGGAGAGACTTGTATAAGTCTTCTAAGGCGTGAATACCGCTAGTATCGATGTCCGTAACAGCTGAAAAAAACGTATAATAAAACATTATTAGCTGTGAATCAATGCTCATCACACGCATCTATATGTAACAAAAAAAAATACATTTTTATAAACAAAAAAGAAGTTCACTACGTGACATTTCGATGATAAGAAACTGGATCCTAGGCAAGCGTGTAGCTTTCACCATCTCTTCTTCATCTGTCAACCATCTTTGAATCCTATAGAGATTTCAAGAATAAAACAATAAGGTTTCTGAAATTGATTTCTTGCAAAACAAGTAACCTTACAAACTTGGTTTCATGATTCGATCTCTCACCGTTCTCTGACGTAATTGGAATTGGAGAAGTAAATCGCAGAGTCAACACGAATTGCCAAAACTCCGGGAACCCTAGTAGCTTCAGGATACTGATCGATATTCCGGTAAACCGAAGTCCTAGGAATCTTTCCAAGAATCGCAGTTCTAGGTCTCGTAACTTGCAGGAGTATCTTAGCAAAAGATATGCCCACCTAAAACATCCACAAACTCAATAATATCAGCCAACAAAACTGCAACTAATTAGATGTCACAATCCACACATGTATTATTTCGGCTTGAGACGTACGGCAATGAGAAGGCCAATCTCAACAGATACAAAGATGACACCAAAGAAAGCTCCCATACAAGCAACGAAATCAAGCTTATCGATCTTGAAGATCAAAACTGCGGCGTTAACGTCAATCAAAGGAATCACGGCGTTGATGATGATAGCCGCAAGAATCGCGTTAGGTGTGTATTTGAAAAGAGGAGTGAGGAAGAGAAGCGTTAAGAGGACAACAATGCATGATGTTGGAGACTGCTGTTTGACATCCGGCCATGAAGTTGACTGCGGATCTTGAGAACGACCCGGTGGATACATAGCAAGAAGTCATCGAACCGATCACGTTCATTGCTCCTAATGCTACCATCTCTTTGTTTCCATCAATTTGGTAGTCTTTCATTGCTGCAAATGTTCTTCCTATGGCTACAGCTTCCTATTTTTTTGTTAAAAAAAAGTAAGTTTTTTCTTTTCTTTTTTCAGTTCGATTGAGGATCAATCATATGAAGAATCTTTGTTCTTCCTTTACAAGTTTCATGTTTTAATTTTTTGTTCTTCTACAAAAAAACACAAATGCTTTTATGTTTTTTTCCAAAGTTTTTTTTTTTTAAATTGCAAATGCAAAACGTAAACGAAAAAGAAAACCCTTGTAACTACTGTACAATTTATAAATGATGGTTGACAAGAAAATATAAAAAAATGAAAACTAGTAAGTAAAATATAGTATTAACTAGTAATTAAACTTAAATGTTAGGGTTAATGTAGGTACATACCGTTAAGGCGACCATGCCTGAGACGACGCCAATGCGGAATCCCTTGAGAAGGTAATCGCCGGAGAAGTGTATAAGACGCAAAGAAGAAGGGTTTAGGCCTTTGTCGATATGTTTCACCTACGCAAGGAGAACCTAATTAATAAGACAACACAAAGAAGAATAACTTGCCTCGCAAGTAACTATTTAGCTTACTATTTGAACTCCTTTTCTGTCGGCTCTGGTAATGTAGACAAAGAAGGTCGAAATGACAACAGATAATAAAGGCGCTATCGCTGGAATCCAAAACAGTTTCTTGTTCTTCTTCCCCTGTTTGTTTGTATTTTGAGATCAAATCAGAACAGTAAAAAAAGAAACTGACGAGAGATTGCAATCAACGGTTTGATGAATTACGATGAATTTGGAGGCGAGAAGGAAGATCAAGAAAGATGCGCTGATGAGTATTGTTTGCCAATTCCACTGGAAGCATATATATGATACCAAACCAGTAAGGATACAGAGAGGGCGAGAGAAACTGAAAAAAAAAAGTGATTGACATGATTCTTTACTCCGTGATGAGCTGAGCTGAAAACGGAATGAAGAACCGCGATGATATCGGTTTTCTTGGTGAATTTCTTGATTCCGAGGAACCCTTTAAGCTGTTGGAGCGCGATGGTGATGGCTGCTCCGCCCATGAACCCTACGACCGCCGCGTGTGATAAGAAATCGATCAAGAAACCTAGTCAGAAACAAAAGTTGAGAAGCTCTAGATCATGAAAGAATCGAGCTAACTTAGGAGGTGCAGCAATATCGCTGATCTTATGTGAGATTAGTAAGTTACCTGAAGAATCCGAGCGTTGCTTGAGTGACACCGGCAAAGAACGTTGCGGTGAAGGCTAGGCGGAGATATTCGTTAGGGTTTGTGTTCGGGTCGATCTCGGCTCTAAGAAGAGTGCCTAAAAGGAGAGAAATCACTGCGACGGGTCCGATCGCTATATCTCTTGAGCTTCCCATACATGCGTACACCATTGGAGGCACAAGACTTGAATCTTTTCAAGAATTGAATAGAAAAAAACCATAGTTATTAAAAATTATTTCAAATTTCTAGGCCTCCATTATTTCAATCATCAAATATTTGTTTACTATATGTTAAAAATATTGCTTTTACAATTTTGTTCATTTTTTTCTTCTTAGTTATAGCAAAAAATTGCCGTTTAAAAAAAAGTTATAAGAACAATCTTGAAGAACAAAACATAACCAAAACTTACATAGGCCGTACTTAGGGTCGAGATTCGCGAGCTTCGCATATCCAATATCCTAAAATAAACCATTCGATAACAAATCTATAGATGATTCTTATGGAAGTGACTTGTGAGACAAGTAATTTAATATTTATTTACCTGAGGAATGCAGAGACTGGCTATGGTTAAACCAGCAATAAGATCACCACGAAACATCTGGAGATTGTAGTTTCTTCCCCATTCGAATACCGGAAATACCGACTGGAGACCGAGCATGAGTTTCATGGACATTGACTGGTCCTTGAAATGCCTTAGAGGATCATCGTGGAAGAAGGTTTCTTTGAAAGCGTACATGAACTCATTGAACAGGTTTTGCTTCGGAGGAACTTCGACTTTGTGAACAAATGGTGTGTTTGTTTGCCGCCGGGAAGATATATTCGCCGGTGAAAGCTCTCCTTCTCCGTCCATAGGGTGATCTCTTGCCGACATTGTTATGTGTGTTTTGTAGCAAACGCTGAAAGAAACTTATTTATAGGTCTGTCAAGACCTTTTTTTTACACAAAAGAGTAATGTAAAACATAGAAATCTCACTATTGAAAATCTGCGTCCCTAGTTGCCAATAGTATCCCAAAGAATAAGAAATTAACTTCCATTAATTTCGTACAAGCAAAATATTGCTTTGCTGCCTCAAGGCTTTTACGTTGCAACTTTCGCTAAACTTCCTAGACCCGACGTATTAATCAAAAAGAAAAAGCTTATTCTATATACATCTTTCTTATAATCACTTTAGAGTTTAGATAGACTAGCACTTATTTGGTTGCTATATACTATTATCAATACAAACATACGGTGATTGGAAAATTAAATTATTTTTTTATATAATAGCCAATATCCATGTATTTGATAAAAGCTTTTTACATTAGAAATGAAAAAGGGGAAACACAACCACGAATCTATATATAAAAGTAAAAGAAATAGCAAAACCATTGATAGTGGAAGCATTATGTTTTGTACCTGCGAAATAAATACAGTGACGAATTCGATCTTTGGTTTTAGCCTCTTTTATTCCTCCAAAGTTGTTCCATGTGGAAACTTTCTTTTAACTCGTTTCGAAATGGGGAAGACAATGTGGAAACGCCAGATTGTAGAAAACGTCTGTTAGATTGTAACAATAAATACAGAGGAACCTAGATCTTGACCAGGTTCAGTGAACAAAGCTGATCACCTGTCTAGAGGAACCCTAATTTTAAGAAAAGAGAGAAATTATGATGTTTCCCATTTATCAATGAGAAATTCTTCAAGTCAGTTCCTGGTTGTGGATAGAAAAGAGAAAGTTCTTTTTGCAGCGTATGGTTAAAAAGAAGAGGAGAAAATTATCCTTACAAATACACTTAGAGTGAGGATTAAAACAGATCTGAGTTCTACTTAAGGAAAATATTGAGATACCAAAAAGAAATGAACAAAAAACATTTTCTTTTCACCTATCCAAAATGAATAAGAGTACAAATCTTGAATGTTTCCTTTTTTTTGTTTTTTTGTTTCTTAAGATGAAATAAAAAAAATTTGTAACGACACAAGATACAGTCTAAAGAACAACAAAACACATTCGACGCTGTTAGATCCGAAATTTACGAAGAAGACATGACACTATAGTCATTGTTGGTGATACAATTTAAAAAAAAAGGACAAAAAGATGAGCGAGAGCCGAGAAGGTTGGAGTGAATGAAAAAATCCTACAAAGTGGCTTAACAACGTAACACACATATAGAAACCGTATATGATTAGAATATTAGATCATTTCAGGATCTTGAAGTTTTAATAAACTATAGTGGACCAATCAGTCAATCACGCACAAAGATCAAACCTCCTCCATTAAATTTCGTATTCGTCCATAAAATATTAAATATCAAAGGAAGAGGAAACAAAATTGACGATCATAGGATCTCGAATTTTTATAAAGTTGTGCAATATTTTACTTTCTATAAGAATGGTTTTTAACTGAAGTAAAAAAACAAAGAATGGTATTTAACTGAAGTAACAAAAAAAAGGGAATGGTTTTTAACCATACGACGACGTAGCGAGGAAAAGGAAAGGAGATGTTTATGGGGCAGGGTCAAATACGCTGTCGTTTGAAGAACATTATTTTCGCGCAATCTATGAAGCAAAATCGATCAAAAGAGACAATTATGTTTTGTGTATTGGGAAGATAGAGAAAGTTGAGCGATGGGAGCAGAAGAAGGAGAAACGCGTCAAGCCAGCGACAAACCTACGCAAGTCGCAATTTCGAAAGATCAATTCATAGCGTGGAAGCGCCAAAAGGTGTTCTTTTTCTCTCTGTATCTCTCACTTACACTTCGAATCCCATTGAAATATATCGAAACGAAGAACCCTAGATTTCAATTTCCAGCAGAACGCATAATATTTGAGCATTTACTCTCGAGGACTAGAAATTTTGTAGCTTTAGATGTTTATTCTCTTGTATTAGCTCTGTTACTTGAGACATGTGAGATATTGAATTAGGCAATTATTATTTAAGCTCAAGCTATTGGAAAATTGATTCTGAATCATCATTGATTGCCTCTGATATGTGATTCTCGTAGATCATTGGATTGTTTTCTCTTTTCCCAATTGATCATTAGAGTTATGTTACTAGCATCTGTCTTGTTCGTTCTTTAAGCATCTGAACATTAACCTCTGAGTTTGTTTGCTTTCTTGTAAGGACGCTGAATTGTCGGCTAAACAAGCTGAAGCAGCGAGGAAGCGTGAAGAGGACATAGCCTCAGGCCGTATCCAAATGAATGGCCGAGAGCTTTTCTTGCACGAGCCATGGGTTTTTGACGACACTCACCACTGATTCTTTCTACTCAAAACTTCTTCTTCATAGGTACAGATTCATTCGATCATAAAAGAGACACTCTCTCATTGCTATTACTAGCTGCTGAGTTTATCCTCTTAAGAGTTGGGATTAAGGAACTCTTTTTTTTGTTAGCTCATTGTGTTTTTATCACTAATCTCTCTGCTCTGAAGAAATTATTTTAAGATTTGTTACTCCTTTATCTCTGATTTGACGATTTTTATATTTTCAGGTGTTTAAGACAAAATCAAAGACACTTAATGGGTGATCTCTAATCTGTGATCCAACTCTGTTTCTCTTTTGTTGTGTACTTATGTTTCCATTTATTTGTTAATCAGGAAATTAAATGGATGATGACTGTATATTGGATTTTAATCATATTTTCATATATGGTTCCTAACAATGTCCTAACGATCGTTGACGAGGTTAGATGTATACATTATATTTGACTCAAATTTGAACATATATCAAACCTGAATTGGTACATTGAAACTACATATTGTGAGAAAGCATGATAAACACTAATCAAAGCGACGGCTCTCCAAATATTTTCGAGGAAAAAAATGAAAGAAGTAAGCTTAAGAAAATTTTAAATGATAATGCGAAAGGCTTAAGGATTTACAGCGAAACATGGCAAGAGAGGGGATCTTAGTCAAACATTCTATTTTTAGTTCCTCCGAAATAGCCTAAGTGTACGCATTTTCTTCCACCTTCCCGTATATTAACAATATCGTCATTCAACAAGTTTTTTTTTTTTGGAAGTTTTGGAGATTACTCATCAGCATTACATCAAATTCGATTTGGATGAAGAGAAAAAATCTCTTCTTGCATTGTCAATATGGGTCGGGTGAAATTGGAAATCAAGAGAATAGAGAACACAACGAATCGACAAGTTACGTTCTCAAAACGTAGAAATGGTTTGATTAAGAAAGCTTATGAATTGTCGATTCTCTGTGACATCGACATTGCTCTTATCATGTTCTCTCCCTCCGATCGTCTTAGCCTCTTTTCCGGCAAAACTCGGTATTATCATCATCTACACCTTTTGGTATTTAATATTTTCAATTGCTAGATTTCTTGGGTTTGGAATTTGGATGCATACTAACATTTTCAGTCTATTATCATTTTTTGAGAAATTTCAATACATGAAAGATGAACATTTCTTATCTCTTCAGGATCGAAGACGTATTCACAAGATTCATCAATCTTCCTAATCAAGAACGCGAGAAGTAAGCTAATACTAATTTCTTTTCTTTTTTTTCTTTCTTGACTTCTTAAATTTATTTTTGTTGTGAAAACTTGGAAATTTTATTAATCACTGGAATGTATATATAGAGTACATAGGGAATCTAGGTTAAGTACAATGCCCTGATGGGCCTAATGGGCCGGTATAAGAGTCCATATATGATATGTGTTATAACACTCCCCTTGGACGAGTGAACCGGGTCAGCTACTCAATCGGGATCTCGATAATGCGCTGGGGAATGTTGCCTCATTAAAACCTTACCAGGAAAAACCCAGTGGGACAAAACCATGATGAAGGAAAAAGAGTACAACACGCATTACTCCCCCTGATTGTAGCATCACTGCAGATCTCTAAGTCTATACATTCCTATCTGTTTGACGAGCTTCCGGTGTGTTGAAGTAGGCAATGATTTGGTGAAGAGGTCAGCTGAATTCTCACTGGATCGGACCTGCTGAACGCTGAGAGTGCCGTCCTTCTGCCAGTCTGAGGTTGAGAAGAACTTCGGTAGAATGTGCTTCGTCCGATCTCCTTTGATATATCCTTCCTTGAGCTGAGCTATGCATGCCGCGTTGTCTTCATACATCACCGTGGGCTGTGTGTCTTCGTCCATACCACAATCTCTGCGGATGTGCTGAGTCATGGAGCGCAGCCAGACGCATTCCCTACTAGCCTCATGAATGGCTAGGATTTCAGCATGGTTTGATGAAGTGGCAGTGAGTGTCTGCTTCATTGATCTCCAAGAGATGGCTGTTCCTCCATGCGTAAAAACGTAGCCAGTTTGAGACTTGGCAGTGTGCGGATCTGATAGATATCCTGCATCGGCGAAGCCGACTAACCCATCTTTATTTTGGTTAGTATAGAAGAGTCCTAAGTCTTGAGTACCTCGAAGGTATCTTAGGAGATGTTTTATACCGTTCCAGTGCCTCTGAGTTGGAGATGAACTATATCGAGCGAGGAGGTTCACGGCGAAACATATGTCTGGTCTAGTGTGACTAGCCAGGTACATTAACGCTCCTACAGCACTGATGTATGGCTTTTCAGGACCAAGGATTTCTTCATCATCCTTTTTGGGACCAAGAGGGTCATCACTTAAGCTTCTAACTACCATTGGGCTGGTCAATGGGTGAGCTTGGTCCATATTAAATCGCTTAAGTACCTTTTCGATATAAGCCGATTGATGCACAAGGATTCCTCCTTTGATGTACTCAAGTTGTAATCCCAAACAATACTTTGTTTTGCCTAGGTCTTTCATTTTGAATTCTGCTTTTAAGCAGTCGACTGTTTGGGAGATCTCACCAGATGTTCCGAGGATGTTTAGATCATCCACGTATACTGCTATGATTACAAATCCTTTGTTTGAGTACTTCTTGATGAAGATGCATGGACTGATGGGGTCATTTTTGTAGCCTTCTTTGATGAGGTAATCGCTGAGGCGGTTGTACCACATACGCCCACTTTGTTTCAGTCCATACAAGGATTTGTTCAGCCTGATGCAGTATTGATCTCGAGATGCATTTTTGTCTTTTAGTTCAATGCCATCTGGGAGTCTTATATATATTTCGTTGTCCAGGGGCCCATAGAGATATGCGGTTACAACATCCATTAACCGCAGATCAAGATTTTCTCTTATGGCCAGACTTATGAGGAATCGGAATGTTGTTGCATCCACCACTGGAGAATAAGTCTCCTCATAATCGATTCCGGGTCTCTGTGAGAATCCTTATGCTACAAGCCGTGCTTTGTATCGAACGACTTCACCGAGTTCGTTCCTTTTGCGCACAAAGACCCATTTGTGGCCCACTGGCTTGATGTGTGATGGGGTCCGGATGATCGGACCGAACACGTTTCTGAGTTTGAGACTCTTTAACTCCACGTTTATGGCTTCTTTCCATTTTAGCCAATCTGTTCGATGTGTACACTGTGTTATTGACGTGGGTTCTAGATCCTCTTGCGTGAGCGCAACATCAAGTGCTACTTTGTATGCAAAGAGTGCATTTAAGTCGACTTTTTTTCGATTCCATTGTATTCCGGACATATTGTAATTGATGGAGATCTCATTGTTATCTTCTGAACCTGGAGATTCGGCGTCCCGAACTTTCATTGAGGGTTCATTAGATTGAGTCTCAGCCGCGGCTATGTCTGATATTGCAGGAATCCCGGTTTCGGTTATTGCACCTTTCTTTGATTTCCGGGGATTCTTATCTTTGGAACCGAGAGGTCTGCCCCGTTTGAGACGTGGTGCAGACTCTGTAGCAACTTGGGTCTGTCCCGTTGGGACAGCTATTCGTACTGGTGCATTACAAGCTGGGATGTACGATTTGGTTACTTTGGTCGGGTCAGCAAAGGAATCTGGCAATTGATTAGCTAGCTTTTGATAATGAATAATCTTTTGGATCTCTGAATCACATTCTAGAGTCCGAGGATCTTGCCAATTTAATGATGTTTGATTCCATGAAAGATCTTTGACCAGCTTGTTTGTCTCACCACCTAAAGAGGGATATACCGATTCATCGAATTGGCAATCCGCATATCTGGCCTTGAAGAGATCTCCAGTGGTTGGCTCGAGATATCTTATGATGGTGGGAGAGTCAAAACCAACATATATTCACATCCTTCTTTGAGGTCCCATTTTGGTTCGATGTGATGGAGCAATGGGTACATATACAGAACACCCAAATGTTTTGAGATGGGAGATGTCTGGCTCATGACCCGAGAGTAGTTGGGATGGGGAATATTTGTGTTCACTAGATGGCCGGATGCGTATGAGTTCAGCAGCATGTAATACTGCATGTCCCCATGCTGAGGCCGGGAGCTTTGATCTCATGAGTAATGGTCGGGCTATCCATTGAATGCGTTTAATGAATGATTCAGCCAATCCATTTTGAGTATGGACATGTGCTACAGGATGTTCCACGGTTACCCCCATGGCCATACAGTAGTCATTAAACGCTTGTGAGGTAAATTCACCAGCATTGTCAAGGCGGATAGTCTTTAGTGGGAAGTCAGAGAAATGGGCCCGCAATTTTATGATTTGGGCCAAGAACCTAGCGAAGGCTTGGTTCCGAGAGGACAAGAGACAAACATATGACCAACGGGTTGATGCGTCTATAAGGACCATGAAGTACCGGAATGGTCCGAAAGATGGATGTATAGGTCCACAGATATCGCCTTGGATTCTTTCTAGGAAATGAAGTGTTTGTTTAGAGATTTTAACTGGTGAAGGCCGAGTGATCAATTTGCCTTGAGAACAAGCTGTGCACATGAGGTGTTGAGGATAAGCTCGGTTTTCTTTGAGGGTATGCCCTTGAGAGTTTTGAATTAGTTTACGCATCATATTTGCACCGGGATGACCGAGCCGGTCGTGCCAAATAGTATAATCAGTAAACCGGGCTTTGAGAGTGGTATTAGCTTCAATCATACTGACTTTAGCATGGTAAAGTCCAGTAGAGAGCGCGGGTATGGTTTCGAGGATTTGTTTATGGCCGTCTACGGTTTTAGTGACTAGGAGGGATTCTTTGTTCCCTTGACCTTGGGTTTCTATGTGGAAACCATTCTGTCTTATATCCTTGAAGCTCAGAAGATTTCTCTTCGAACTAGGAGAATATAGAGCATCTGGTATTTCAAGTTGTGTGCCATTTGATAGCAACACATAGGCATGGCCATATCCTTCGATAAGGTTTGAGGGACCCGCGATGGTGCTAATATTTGCGGTTTGATAGGTTAGGTTTATGAAGTAACTTTTGTTTCTTAAGATAGTGTGGCTGGATCCACTATCTACGACTATGGTTTCCATTTGCTGGTGTGCTTCATTATGAATAGAAGATAGAATCCAGTATTGAGGAATTCAGAAAATGTGATAAATCATAAAGTAAAGCAGTGTCTGAGAATAAAGGCAAATGGAAAAAAAAAATGAAACAAATCCCAAAATGAAAAAAAAATAAAGAACAAAATCAAATTGTATCAGAGTTTCAGATGATTGAATTAATCGAGGAGATCAGCTGTTTCATAGTCCATGGGGTCGGTCTGCTCGTTTGTGGTGTTCTCATCATCAAGGAGGTCGTCACCTTCCAGGTTAGCAGCATCGACTGGCTGAGTCATGTTGGCTTCAGCAGGAGCTTTTCCGTACTTCTGGTATAGATCGCAGTGGATCTTGGGGGTGCGACATTGCTTTGTTGGGTGGTTGAACATCCCACATCTGGTACAAGCAGAGTGATCGGGGTTGGTGTGGCAGGTCGGCTTGGTGATGCCTCGACCACGACCAGGACCATAACTGAGGTTAGGTCGGTTGCCACGACCATGTCCGCGTCCACGTCTTCCACGTCCATGTCCTCGGCCATTACCACGTCCATTACCACGTCCACGGCGGTGATCTGAGGATCTATCGGGTTGAACATGGTAGGACTCTTGACGAGAAGCTGGGACAGGAGCCGATCCCGGGGGCCTCATAGCGCTGTTCCTCATAAGCAGCTGATTATTCTTCTCAGCGAGGAGAAGACAGGACAACAAGTCTTCGTACAATGTGTGTTTCATTGCACGGTATTGTTGTTGGAGCACAACATTCTCTGTGCTGAATGTGGATAATGTTTTCTCGAGGAGATCATTATCTGTCACATCCTCGCCACAGAGTTTCCGGATGGCAACAATACGAAAGAGTTCGTTGTTGTAATCATCTACGGATTTGTAGTCCTGGAACCGAAGGTTCTTCCAGTCGAAATCTGCCTGAGGCAACTGGACCATTTTCTGATGGTCATATCGCTTTTTCAGCGCTTGCCACAATTCAAGTGGATTCTCAAGAGTGAGATATTGCTGCTTAAGGCTCGGGGCCAGATGATGGCGTATGTGACATATCGCCTGAGACTGTCCCTTACGGGATGCGGTGTTACCGTCGGTAATACATGCATCGAGTTCTTTCGATGCAAGGAACAAGCGCATGTCTAGGGCCCACTCGAGGTAGTTATCCCCGGAGACGTGAAGGGCCTCGAATTCACATTTCTGAATGTTTGACATCTGAAACATGAGATTGATTTTGTTAGGGATTGTTTTGAGAAAATTTTGAATGCTGATGATGAAACTTTCTATTTTGAGAATATTTCTATTTTAGGAAAGTTTCTAAATTTGGAAAGTTTCTAATTTGGGTAATTTTCTAAATGAGGAAAGTTTCTATGTCGGGAAAATTTCTATATGAGGAAAGTTTTTATATGAGGAAACTTTCTATTAGAGGGAACTTTCTCGGAAATAGTAAATTTTAAAGGGTATGGTTTTAGTTACTCCGAACATGATGTCGGTTTAATAGCTGTGATTTAATCGGTTAAAGCCGAATATAATTTCGGTTAATGAGAACCAGGTTTAGCCGGTTTTAGGCGGTTTAGGAGGAACCCTAGGGGAGCCGAATATGATTAGGGTTTTATCTAGGGTTTTAACGGTTTGGAAAACATATTTTGGATGTGATTTCGAGATCTATAGGATCTGTGGTCGATGGTTTTAATAATTTCACAAGGACAACAAAGAAATCACGTGAAAAGGACTAGGGTTTAAGCATTATGACTTACGATTTTGAAGATTACAAAATCGTGAATCAAGCTTAGGATTTAGGATTAATTTTCTTAGTTTATTCAATCAAGTGTTTCAAGCAAGAGAATCAACAATCAAATAAGCTGCAACAAGCTTATTAAACATGAAGAAAATCGAATAGGTTTATGCCATAAACATGGCCAAAAACGGTTGTTAGGTTTTTGTAGATTAGGGTTTTATAAAACGAGTTTAAAACCTTTGAACATGCATAAACTTGTAATTTAAACAATCAATCAACAAGTTATCAATCAATCATCAGAGTATCAAACACTTTCAATCAATTAGAGATCGATTTTTTTTTTTTTTTTTTTAGGGTTTTGAAGTGTTTAAACAACAGGTTCTATGGCTCTCAGTTTTAGAAGATACCTTTTCCACCTTTGGATTTCTGACAGGCTAATGAAACTGGGAGCTAATAGACCTTAGTTAGCCGTTACAAATTCCAAGGATTGATCACCAAAACTGGAGAAGCTGCTGGTTGAAGAAGGAAAAACTCGGATCTGGTTTTTTTTTTTTCTCGGTTGATCGTCGTGTACTGTAAGTGTGCGTGAGGGCGCGTCCGACGTTGGATCGACAAACGGTTTTCACCAGTAGATTCGTCTCGTCGAGGGCTTCGATTTGATATGTAGATCGTCTTCTGGTTCCTCACGGTTTGGAAGATATGCGTCTTTTAAGTTTCGACTTGCTTTTAGGGTTTTGGTGGTGGCCGGATTTATTAGGGTTTTTCGCTCAGAGAGTCTTATCGTGCTGATAACGTGTTGTGAAAACTTGGAAACTTTATTAATCACTGGAATGTATATATAGAGTACATAGGGAATCTAGGTTAAGTACAATATCCTGATGGGCCTAATGGGCCGGTATAAAAGTCCATATATGATATGTGTTATAACAATTTTCACTTTTTTAGTTAATTATTTGTTTTTTTTGTTGTTCAGTGCTCTAAGCTCTTCCGACCACGGTAGACGGTATGTATCGTATTTTTTTGGGTTACATTAATTCATTCATAATCATTTCGTAATGAGAATTATATATAAAAAAATTTACATTTTGACCTCTTCCTTTTTTTTCGCAGGGATATTCAAAGCAAAGAGGTTCGACTTATCATAAAGTGATTAGTTCTTTTCTTACAATGTGATTTTTATATTTAGTGATCTATTAATCTAGAATAATGTTATTACGTGACAGTATCTCCTAAGGGTCTTGCAGCAACTCAAAAATGAAAATGACATCGCTCTCCAACTCACGAAGTCCGAAACTCCTTCTGTTTTGTCTTTATTCGTTTACATAATTTCATATATTCACCAAACACTCTTCAATACAAATCTAACCATACACTAAACTTTTTTTTTTTCATATGATTATCTTTAAAAAGCCCTGCAGCTATCAACTCCGACGTCGAGGTGCTTTAAACTCTCCATCGATTTATTACAACACATATATAAATATGTTGATATGTTTAGTTTAACCAATTAATTTGTCTCTCTTGTAATCGGAAAATCTAGGAACTTGAGCAAGAAGTTTGTAGGTTACAACAACAACTCCAAATGGCACAGGAAGAACTAAGGTTCTTTTGAAATTAAACATGATCTATGCTATAGTTTATAAATCATGATATCTTTTTGTATAACCTTAATATATATGAACAGGAGATACGAACCAGATCCAGTAAGATTCACGAGCATGGAGGATTATGAAGTTTGTGAGAAGCAACTTCTCGACACGTTAACACATGTTGTCCAACGAAGAGAGCATCTCTTGAGCAGCCAGTTATCTTCATTCGAAGCATCTACCTTGCAACAAAGCATTGCAGGTCCTTTTGTGAACGACGCCGTTGGAGGTTGGTTGCCTGAAAACGGGCCTAATCAAGCGCAGCTATTTGATGCGTCGGCCCATTCCAATCAACTCAGGTATTCTCTCCTTCTTTCTAAGCTTTCTCATGTAATTTCTTTTAATGTTCTTTCGACTCAAAGCACATACTTATTTTCTTAATTAAAAAAATGTTTTTGTTATGAATATTAAGAGTTTATGTTTTTTTTTTTGTTTAAAATAATCTAAAATTGGCAGAGAATTATCATCGGCAATGTACGAACCCATGTTGCAAGGGAGTAGCTCAAGTTCGAACCAGAACAATATGACCGAATGCCACGTGGCAAATCATAACGCTGAACTGTTCCCTGAGTGGGCCCAGGCGTATTCATCTTCGGCCTTGTTCGCTTCTATGAACCAGGTCTTTTGTTTATTTTAATTTTGATGAATTACACTTTAAATAATACTTCGAAAATATTGACGTTTTGATAAATGCCAGCATGGAGGAGTGGGTCCCAGCATAGAGGAAATGATGCCAGGTCAGCAATGTGAGATCCCGGCAGTGACGACGGAGGCACAACAAGACAAGCTTGAAGTCGTCGCCGACTATGAAACAAGAATTCCCCAGCTCAGTAGCCAATAACTGTCAAAACACGCACGATTCAATGTATTAATATTATTTTATGTGTTACCATTTTAATTTTTTTTTTTTACTTTTTTCATCTATCCATTTTTTTGGGGGACACTAAACGATGATGATAAAAAAAAACATCACATTTGTATAAACAAGTTTTAGTTCTATTTCTTAAAGCTTAGTAAAATCGAAAAATCCATAAAATCCATAAAATCTGAATGGATGATTTTGTCTCAATCATTATTAAGAAAATAAAAGGAAAAGTATCAGAAAACTAATTTCTAAAGATAAAGATATTAAAATAAATGGAAAAGTATAAATTTAGTGTATCTTAATTAAATCTAGATTTTGCACCAATAACTGTAAAACAAATAATTTTCTCTGTTGAGCTAATTTTAGCTCTTTGTAATCAGATTTTTCTTGTTTCAAAATGCATTATTTGTGTTACTATAATGTTTAAATAAATGAGAAAAATAGTTAAATTGGGTAGTTTCGTTATAAAATCTCAATTTTCCATCTGCAAATTTAAAATTTAAAATTTCCTAAGTTGAGCCATTTTTGCTGTTCTTATTAAAGGTCTGAGTCGTCTGACTATTTAAAGCGCGCGCATCGTTTGTTTCTAGATACAAAAATACACAGTGTTTTAGTTATTTTGTAAAACGATCACTTGTAGATTTTACATGCACACGAAGTTGAATATGTAAAAAAAGAAAGTCTGACATATTTTCATGTTTTTGTTTTTAAATTTTACTGAATTTAAAAAATATTATAGATATATATATATATATAAATTATAATCATATTTACGTGTCTGTGTATATACCGAATATCTAGTTTTATGGATATTTTTATTACTATACACTGACACGTGTGAAATTTTTATAAAACGACGATCACAAGTTTAATTTTTTTTGTGTGTGTTAACAGCATGTATTAGGTGAGTTTTAAAGTTTAAACCCCTGTCACAAATTTAATCACTTAAACAAATACTTTTTGCCAATGTAAGATAATCTTATATAAAACAAATTTCAATACACAAACGCAGTATTTTAATTGAAAAAAAAAACTAAACAATCAACAATAAATTAATATTATATAAAGGCATGCTTGTCACTATATATATCCATGGCCTCCTCCATTTCTGATATATCTTTGCTCTCACAGTCTCTTGCTTCCATTTGAACATATCAGACAGCTTCACAATCTTTTGCTCTCACAATCTCTTGCTTCCATATGTTTTTGAAGATAAGGTAGATTGTGTTTGTCTCATATCAGTTTTATAGACTATATTTCTCAAAGTTTTATTTACATCTTCTATTTTAAAAATTAATCATCATTCTTATGAAATCGAAGCTTCACTAAATCAGATTCTTAAAATGTTAATGCAAAGATTTTCATTATTTTTGTGATGCACCATAAAATTGGGAAAATTGTTGATAAATTAATCATATAAAAATACATTCCCTCTCCCATTTTATTTTCAGTAGATCTAGGAATTTTTTGATGAATAACCTTGCAATTTATCCTAAATTTTCCGGTGTTCTTAATCAATGAATTACTAATCTATCTCTGAACAAAAATTTGCTACGTCATTTTTGAATTTTCAAAATGCGTATATGATTGTGAACATTGCAGTGTTGTCAAGAATGGCTTCAAGTGACGGTCTTGAATTTCCATTCGACACCAATTCCTTCTTGTTCTTGGAATCGCCGGAAACTTTTAGTGCTCTCACGGTAATTTTTTTTCAACACTGGTTGTTGCTTCTTAGTGTAAATATGTGTATATATGTCATGAACAATACGATAATCTAGTATTTGAGTAAATCTGTTTTCAAAAAAATCTACGGTTCGATTTTTGATTCTACCAAATTTGATTTTACTCCATAAATCTATCATATTATCCTCATTTCATCAGATTTCCTTGGACCAATTAAATGTTGTTTACACAAATATATAGGAGTGTCAGGAGAATTCTTCGTTGCTGATTCCAGAAAAAGAACACAATGAGATTGTTGAATTTGTCCCTGTCTCTGCCGCCAAAAATGATATACATCCCTCATCACTAGAAGAGAATTCACGCATTGATCATCAAGAGACATTATCAAGAACTTCAAGCTTTAATCAAAGCTTCCATCACGAAGACGATCATTCTAATTATCTCATTGCAGCAAGAAATCTTCCTAACATGGTATGTCCACATTTTAATTATGAATTTTTTTCACTGACAATGACATTATTGTAATGATCGGAGGATCCTAGTCCAAAAGATAGACTAATCTCATAACTATGCAGCCATCATGTACACTCCCAAATGGCCCAAGAGAAAGTGTCTACAGTGGAAACTTTTTTCTAGCCTCGACGAATAAGGTGATGACCACTGGACTACAATCAGTTGGTTTACAACATAAACCTGTAAGCCAAAGTTATCAACAACCTTTACTGTCGCCAACGAATCCTGATTTCTCTAGAGAACCATATGTTTCAACAATGGTACAAATCTTCTATAGCTTTTTTATTATTATTATTCACTTAAATGTTATTATGTCTATCTACGCAAGTTATTCAATATTATGATGACTCAGATGGGGACTAATGTACAAGAAATGGAGAGGAGTAATGGACTTACAAATCTCAATCCTATTTATGGCCTACAAGATCAGTGCATTCATTCGCCTATGTATTCAACTTACAACACCTCTTTCTCTTTAAATATTTGCAAAGGTTTATTAATTAAATATTAATACAATTATCAATCGATGCAGGTTTCAGGAGGAACAATATGATTACGATTTACTTCTTGAACAACTCAAGCATATTCATGAAAATGATCAGATGCAACAGCCAGAATCTTCCAACATGCCTACTCCAACATACATGTAAGAAAACTAATAAGAAAAAAAAAAAGATTTTCCATGTTTTTGAAAACTTAATTGTGTGTCATCTTTGTCCAAAATTATTTTAGGGGGGATTTGTTAAGCAATCAACAACAGATTCCTTATGCCTCGTCTTCAAATACTATATCAAATCCAGAGTATCGTACTCCCATGATTTCAAACAGTCATATCCTAAAAACGTAGCTATATTGAGTTTCTTTTACTATTTGATTTTTTTCTATACACTTAAAATTTAATTAGATTACCTTACAATTGTAGAGTTTCTTGATTGTTCGCAGGTCAGGAAACTATTCACCATTTGCGCATACTTCATATCAATCTGACCCATTTGCTATTAATTTTCAAAACTCAAGCTCATTACAAACTACTTGTCGAACCCGTGGAAGGTGACATCATCTTCCATTTGCGAATACATATGTTTTTTTTTTTTTTTTATATGATCTAATGTTTGAAAAGATGATCATCTTTAGGCCAAGGAAAAATCAAATTCCGATGCCTTTGGTACCTACAACTCAAACGCCCTTAACCTCTCCCAGGTACTAAATCTCCATACTAGCACAACATCTTCTTTTATACTTTAGCTTCATGTATTTACGCGTTACTGCATATATCGTAATTTTCTATATATAGACATTATAGCACGCGAGAGAAGGGAAAACAAGCTATTACAGCAATGCCGTCTTTGAACCCAACTCTATACAATCAATATCAAAGATCATACACAAACACAATGGTCCAGCAGGTTAAGTTTTTTCATCTTATCACTGGACTAGATGTAATTTGTTTTCTTTTTGAAAAATGAGCAATACAACCACTTGAAAAATGATATTCTTTTTTCTTTTTTCTTTTCCTAGTATACACTTGTAATATTGCCAACTTTTGGTGTCTAATTTTGCAGAGTGGAGTTTTAAGACAACGTAGTTGTTATGATCAACTCGAAAATGAATGCTCATCGTCTAAAATAAGGGTAGACGACACATGCATTCTCACATACATATTTTATTTTTTCAAAGCATAAGAAGTTACAAGCGTGTGAATTAAGTAAATAGATATTACAGAGGATCATGCTCCCGTTTCAAGAAAACTCTGTGGCGGATTCATCAAGGGTTTCATTTTGGCAAGATGGAAATATGCGTTCAAGTGCAGCCAATCACCATGAAGAGAGGTTTGATTCAAACCGTAAATTCGGTTAAGTTTATTTTTTTTTTGACAAAGTAAATTCGGTTAAGTTTCTCTTTATGATCCTAAATTCTAATCTTAATCAAACAAAACAAAAACTTTAGGAATATAACTTACAGATTTACTTCTTCTTTTAGGTCTATTAAAAATACAATGTACGATCCATTGTATGCAGGTGTTGGATTACCCATTGATCCTCATTTGAGGTTCTTTTGATTAAACTTATCAAAATGGTAACTCTCTCTTATATTTTACCAAGTAATTTAGGATCCTTATATAAAAAACGTATAACCAAATATTACATTAAAATCTTTTGTACTTTGTTTCTCTTTTTGCAGGAAAACATAATTTGCATGTTGGAAGAGTCAATATGTTGGAAAAAGTATTTCAAGACCATCAGCCCAAACCATAAAACCAACTAGAATTATATATACATGGCATAATGATTTATCAATAGTGTTGTCTCCATATCACTATCCAAATTCACATTCGAGCGTATGCGCGATTTGAAGAAGAAAGAAAAACATGCATTTAGTTTTAGAGTATTACCGATGATGATTAGATCTGAACTGTATTCGGCGTTGTGTGCATGTAATACACTAATTTCTGAATACATGAGTAAACAAAAAGAATAAATTATAGCCTTTAAGGTACAAAAGGCCGAAGCAATAATTTTGGGCCGATAAAGAGCCCATTAAATATTAGAATAGACCCTAGCTAAGTATATTGGTTGAAGGCAAAATCCATCCCTCTTCTGTGGTGGCCTTTCCTTAGCGTAGAGAATATCAAAGACTAAATTTAAGGTGATCAATAACTCACAAGAACCTGCGACACTGCCCATCTCCGACGATAAAATTCCAATGGTATATTTTAGGCCTAATTTCAATAATCTCACATGCACTATTGGAAGTAAGCTTGTAGAATGTGTATCGTGTGGCTCAAGTAAAATGGACGTCAAAGCTCTAATGTAATGAAAAATCTTTCAGCCAACATTTCTATATGTGTGTATATGGGACTGGTAAACATTCTCCAAATCATTCGGACAAAAAAAGCATTCTTCAAATCTCCGGCAATATTCTTTAATTTCTAATACGAGAATATTTATAAGCATTATAACTTGATTTCGCTTGATTTCTTCAATGAATATAGGATGAAAACCCAAAAGGAAATCTTTATCCTTTTCATGTATTCCAAAATACTGATGATTATATAATATTATCTGTTTTTTGTGTTCTGGATTTCGTAGTTTTTGACTAATAAGCTGCTTTGGGAATCATCAAACTAAAAATGCTTATTTAATTCACAAAAAATTATATTATCTAACAAGAAAAAATATCTTGAGAGCTCATCTCATCACATTTGACTGCATTCTGAAAAAAATCTTGAAAATGTTTCAGTTGTAGATAATGTTGATCGACTTCTACAGATGATCTGAAATTTATATACTAAGCAACCAAAAAAAAAAAATCTTTTACCACCACACTGTTACATAATGCTGATAATATCAATTTATATCGTTTCATCAGGTGATTCAGACATTGTAATCAATAGGAAGACTCCTGGTGATCAGTAACACTGATTTATTTCTGATTTTCTTAAAACTTTTTCTTGATTTTTGTTCTTTTTTCTTATTGGCGTCTCTAACCCTGAGTTTCAAATTTGGATTTTTTTTTAACAAGAATTCTCTTATTAGCCTAAAGTGTCTGGATTTCTCTCTAAACTCAATCTTTTTCATATATTTCGATTGGCAATTTGGTAAACGAGTATATTGAATTGAAGCTAAGCATTAACCGACATCTGAAATATGAATTTCAATTGAATTGTAAATAACTATATTTTTTTCTTTTGGTCGAAGTAAATAACAATATCTAACATATATATGATATTATTTGAATATAAATGGTTATAAATGGTATTTTTTACGGCAAACAATAATTCTTATATATATGGTATTAAAGGTATAAACCTTAAAGTATTGTAAAATGTAAATAATCAATTGGAGACGCTTTTCTATTCAAGAGGTGAAACCAAGAGTTAAGTATAACTGTTCGTTGTGGTTGTGTATGTTAAGAGTTTAGACGGTTCTATTGAAAGTGCTGCAGTTAGAACTGTAGATTGTAATGTGAGTATATAACTATCCGTTGTAGAATTATCCACAAAAAGGTTGTTTGTCATTGTCAAATATTCTGCATGGAATTAAATTTGCTCGTTTTGATTGAGATCATCATTAAATAATATAACGAATCAGCATTTGTATGTTCTAAATGATATACCACATTAAAATAAATAGGAATTAATTTTAGATATATTTATACAGAATTGCAATTGCTCCTTTGATTTGGTTACTTTTCCATAAATAATTATCTTATCCATTTGGTAAATTTTTTTTTTCAAATTTTTGTCATTGTTGTAGCATTGTCCTGTGGATGCGAAAAAAGTGAAAAATATATTTCTAAAAATTTTAGTTACCATAGACATGCTGTAAAATAGTTAAAGGCGTTATCCATAACCCCATAAATTAGGAAAGGTTAAGGATTTACAGCAGGCGAGAGAGGAACGGCCGACTTGGTTAAACATCCTAATCTTAATCCCTCCGACCTCGCCTAATTTTAAGCATTTTCTGCTTTCCTTTTATTTTAATTGCAATTAATATTTATTGATTATCTTTCCTTAATCCCAAAAGATTAAAGAAATCGACTTAATTGATAGTATATCTTATCGATTCCGTTTCGACGAATTAAATTCTCTTTCTGCTTCGTTGTGAGTGCGTGTATAAGAGAACAAAAGTTCGCGTAACGTTCATCCTTCAACCTCTCAGAGAAGAAACCTCGTTCGCTTATCCATGCATACAGGTAATTAATTAAACTATTCAATTTGATTATCTCTTTTGCATTATTAGAATCTCTTTGATCATTTGAATGTTTACATTTTCAATCTGTTTCATGCTTGATAATTATTCTATTTGATTGATGATTCACGCCGATTCGTTTGAAACATGAGTAGGGTTTGATTTTGATATTGATCTCAATCATTCTTTCTTAGTTTTTTAAACGTTAATTTCTAGCTACAACACATAACAATCTTTGTAATTATTTTAGTTTTATTTTATCTTAGAATTTGGGTTTAAATCGTTGTTTTCAATCCTGGGAAAGAAAGATCTTCGTGGAAGTCGGCTTCGTTTTTTATTTTATTTTAAATTAAGGTACGCGTAGCTTGTTCGATTTGACCAATGCGTTTATTGATTTTTAATAATTAAATTCAAATATTTAATTCTCAAGTTAATCAGTCAACAACTTGTTTATTTCGTGAATCGTAGTTGCTTTCTGCGTTCAAGAATAGACAGATTCTGGTTAAATCATAGAGAAATAATTATTAGAGAAAACAGATTCTTCATGAGGGGAGAACCAGAAAACGTGTTAGCTTTCATGAAATCGAAGTTGCTTTTTTATTTTATTTTAATACTATAACGTTTATAATACTTTGGCAACAGATTTTGGCTGTTTTTAGTCTCCCTTTCATATTTTACGGTTTTTATTAGTTTTAAATATATTCTTTTACTCCCTAGACGTTTTGAAGATCGATCATAGCTCATTGTTACTTGTTAGTGATCATCTACTTGACTTTTTTATCAGTCCATTTTTTTCTCTATTGATCAATTTTTCAATAAAACAAATTGCTTCACAAAGAATATATATCCAATATATATGGACTAACAGTATGCGTTAGCAAATTCTAATTCCTACATCCAACAACTATAAGTTGTTTATTTCTAGGCCATTTTTGGTAGTTGTACTTGTATATTTTGTGTGGTTGGAATGACCTTAATTTCTGCATCATCTTTCTATCTAGTATTAGTTCAAGATTTGTTTTTCTCCTTTAAGTGGAAATTGGTTAGCGTTTAGCTAGCTGTGTAGATTTATGATTAAAGATTTTAAGTTGAGGATTACAAAAAAAAATCTGTGTGGTTTTAACGTTTTAATTTTGTTCTTCAAACATGATTTACTTTATAAATCCCAAAGTATTGTTGTTTTAAAGATATTTTTTGGGTGAATATATATAGGTTTTGTGAGATATACTTGAAAGTTTAATTTCTCTCTTACTTTTGGGCATTTACAGATTGTTAACAGTACTTGATTCATTGGATAAACTAAAGGTGTGAATTGGATATATATATAGAATTTCTATGAAACTTCGAGAGATTTTATCGATTAGATACTTGAGTTTTTATAATTTGGTAATGGTGACATATTCGAATCCGTTCGCAAAAAAAGTTTTGATTTGGGTCTATTTTGGTCTAATTTCTTTTTATTTTTCCCATTCACAGGAAAAAAAACATTAAATGTCACAGATTCTCAATAATATCTCTCAGAGACCATCCCTTCAGTGACGTCACCACCTTCTCTTAGCTGTCTCCCTATTTAAAATCCATCCATGCAACTCTAGCATCCCAAAATAAAATAAAATAAATAAACAAAACTCACACAAAATATATTTTTGGGTTTTGTTTTATTTATTTATATTTAAAATCAAGAATATGGAGAGAGCCTCTTCTTCTTCATCATCCGACTCATCATCCATAACTTCTTCTTTTTTTTCTTCCTCCGATCATTCTCTCTCCACCACTACCGATCAAACCTCAACTTTCTTGACGTCATCCATGCTTTCTCGCACGTCATCATCTTCTTCCTCCGCCGTCGGAGACTACATCGGCACAGAGAGCTGCTTCGACGTCCTCTCCGCCGACGAAGAAAACGACGTCTCCTCCGCCTCCGAGCCTTTGAGCCGGTATCGCTACGGAGGAAGGAGGAGAGAGGAGAGAGAAGCCAGAGCTGCGGCGGCGCGTGAGTTTCCTCCGCCGATACCGTTGCTTGCTCAGACGGAGAATCTCCTGCCTCACATGCCTTGGGTTCTCAAGCGTGTGGTGACTAGCGACGGGAGGCTTATACTCAGGGAAGAGAAGGTTCGTCATCACGAGTATTTCCGTGCCAATAGATCCAACGGTCGTCTCACTCTCCACCTTGTTCCTCTGGACGACGACGTTTTTGAACTTCCCCAAGAGCCCTCTCATTACCAATCTGATGATGATGATGATGATGATGATGAGCATGAGTATGATGAGCATGAGTGTGGTTATGATGATGGTGATGATCATGTGGGAGATGATGATTTGGATGATCTTGCGGATAATGTTCGTAAGAGTGTTATTATCAATGACCATAATGATGATGATGATGGTGATAAGGGCAATGTGCATGGAGATAGTGAAGATGGATATAGGAAGGTTATCTTAGCGGCGGTGGCGGAGGAGACGGTGGCGGAGAGCGGAGGGATGATCGGAGGAGGAGGATCGCCGAGAGGAAAGTGTTTGAAGTCTTGTTTTGTTGGTATCAGAGTTCGAGAGATCAGACCAGTACTTAGTTGATTTATTATTGGTAAAACTAGTCTTTCTTAGCTTTTTTTTTTGTGGAAAACAAAAATATTACTACTATCGCGCAGAGAGTTTAAAGAAAATATCGGCTTAATTGAAAATGAATATCACAAGGGTTCTTTTCCATAAAGAAACTACCGGCTTAATTGTTTTGTAATATTCAGAGTGTAATTTATCTTCTTTGAAGGTTTTTGTAGGATATACAGTATTTTAAACTTTTTTACTGTGTTATTAGTTTTGTCGGTACTTGAGTTATGCTTTTTATTTTAATTTTGAATTTATCTGCCGGGTGAATGCTATCGGAAAGAGAAAATATTTTAAAAATCTAATCGTAATCTCTTTTAGTGGATATTAAGGAAACTTTTGGATATTTTGAATAAAATTTTCGAAAGAGCGAAATGAAAAAAAGAAGGAGAGAAACATAAACAGCTAATATTCGATATACCGTATGGTGCAAACAGCTAATATTTGTTTTCATTTCTAGAGATAGGCAACTGATTTTAGAACTTGACTTATATACCTTAAATCCAGCGAAGTTATCCATATACGCCATGTAAGAGGAACGGCAACATTCCGAGTAAGAAATGTGAATACATGTATGTATATATGTATATAAAAAAAGGAGTATTATAATTTTTATGGGAAAAGAGAAGCCAATAAGGGAGAATAAAAGGTACGGAGAAAAATGAAGTACAGCTAAGATAGAAAGATAGAGTTTCCCGATGAGCAAGAAGACTCTACTGATCTTTATTAAGAGACACTGTCTTCTGTTCTGTCCTTTCTCAGTTCCTCATCATTGGTCTTTCCCACCACCTGATCTCTTGTCTTCTTCCCCCCACCCGGTTTACTCTCTTTAACCGGTCTTCTCTTCTTCAGTCTCTCTAATAACAAGTCTATCAAAATTACAACTAATTCAATTTCCGGGGAACACAATCCTAGCTCTAAAAGACTTTTTGGCATGCATGGCCCCAAAATTACATCAACACTCACCGGAGTTTTGCATATTATAGTCCCTCGTAAATGTATAAAGTTAGATATTGGACGTGCAAACATTCTCTCGATTCTCTCATTTTTACGAAATTTTAAAAACTTATACGTATATGTGGCGACGAGGTTAGTACTTAATTCTAATTTTAACCCCTTTGACTTCGCCTAATTTTAAGCATTTAAAAAACAAGAATATTCTCTTGTTATTTTTTTTTTTAGATTTAGTCATATTGATTGTTTTATGAATCGTAGTTTAAAAAAACTTCCTTACAAAATCTAACTAATTATTATATTGTATCAGTTCCATTTCGAAATATTAATATGTTTCTCTTGATCATATGCTATCAACTTGATCATAGATAAAAAAAAAAAAATAATGTTTTTTTTTCCTTTTCTTCTAAAGGAAGAAAATTTGCAAAAACAAAAATGTTCAGCTTGATCATATGCTCAAGTTGATAGCATCAGTTCTCTTACTGTTAGAGGACAAGTTGATAGCATAGATAATTTCTTGTTCTGTTACTACTGTTAAGGGAGAAGGTTATAATATAATATGATCAAGTTGATAGCATAGATAATTAGGGACGTATGTCACGTATCAGTTCTCTAACTGTTACAAACTTACTTTGATCACCAATTATTCGATTTTTTTTTTTTTTTTTCACATAGGTTATATACCTAACTGATATGTCCCTTATAAACTTCTAATAAACACTTTCAGTCTGTTCTGTTTCATGCTAATACTTGTACTTTTTGAGCGACAAAAGAAATCTGTAGAGTAAAATACGATTTCTTATTAGTATAAGATTTTGACGCTAATCAAGATCACTCCTGATTATATCTTAATCGTTAATTTCTCGCTGCAACACATATAAATAATAATCTTCAGATTTCTCCTTTTTTGGTTTGATCGAATCCTGAGCAAGAAAATTCTTCTTGCGAGTCGGCCAGCTTGTTTTCGATTTGACCATTTCGCTAATCATAAGTATCTGATTTTACGTGTTAAAAAAAAAAAAAACAAAAAGTGTTTCTGTATACCTGTATTGGTGTTTTGATTCAGATGGAGAATTTTCTTGAACCAAAAGATGCAGTTGATTGGTCGTATAGAGGTGAAGGAGCTGTTAATTTGGTTCTCGCTTACACTGGATCTTCTCCCACTTTCGTTAGTCTCTTCGATCTCTCCTCTTTTTTTTCTTATCATTTTTCAAATATTTTCAATCTGATCGTCTTGAAATTGGGAAGAAGAAGATGCTAACATTGATTCTACATTGTTCTCTCTCTTTTTTTTGTGCTGTATACGTGTGAAGCTAGGGAAGATGATGAGGATACAGAAAATTCCAAATGATGGGAAAGAAGAAAACGGAGACACGAGTAGTGGAAATGGTCTTACGACTCATGAAAAGCTTATTTGGGGAGAGGTTAAGGATCTTGTTTCTTGCCAGAACAAAGAGATTGTGGACTATTTGTTTGTCAAACATGTCATGAGACCTTTGTTGGGTCATAAACATGTCAATCCTGGAGTATGTTTCCTCTTCAAATTCCTTCTCTTGTCATCATAATTTGTAATATTTGCAATTGTGATGTTTTAAAGTGTTTTATTGCAAATCTTTGCAGATGCGTCTTCTTGTAGCAAAGGAGTTTCTTGAGTCTGTTGAGAAAATTGTGACATCTCAGCGACCTTCTTGGCGAGCTGATGCAGCCAGTGTCGATACTAACCGCAGCTCTGTGCTTCTGATGGATGATTTGACACTTTTCGCCCATGGTACATCAATTTCTAAGCTATGGCTCATATTGAGGCTCATATGCGTTCACTTGGTTAAGTGGATGATGAATCTAAGCTATGGTTTTTTTGTTTAATCATCTCCTCTGCTTTCAGGTCGTGTTGAGGATAAACCGTGCTTAAGTGTAGAAATAAAGGTGTTCATGATCATAATTATCCTTTGCAGTTTCTTTGTTTGTTCTTGTTAGCATTTGAATGCTCTCTTTTTTCCTAGGCTAATATACATTGCCGTGTTTGCTCTGATGAAGTAGCCCAAATGTGGCTTTCTTCCATCTTCAAGTTTCATAGCAGAGGAAAATGCCATCAAGAAGAGTGTAACTCGATTCCAAATGCACCAAGTTCTGAAGCTTCAAGAAAACGAGGTACACTTCTCAAACATCCCTCTTGAATCTCTTGGGATCCACAATCCAAATCTCGAAACCTAACACGTGAAAATCCGTGTTGCAGATCTCAGAGATCAGTGAATATGATCCCTTGGACCTTTTCTCTGGTTCCAAAGATAGAATACACAGAGCAATAAGAGCTCTCTACGCGACTCCTCAGAACAATTTCCGCGTGTTCTTGAATGGTTCTCTTGTATTTGGAGGATTGGGTGGTGGTATATGCAAAACAACCTCAAAGGTTGAACAAGATTTTGAGCATCTACTAAAAGATATCATCAGGACCGAGGATGGCTTACGTGCAGATCATTTCATAGAGCTTGTTGCAGAAACTGTTTACGCATCTGGAGTTCTTGATCAGCTTCTTGATGTTCAAAAGCTCGACAAGTACAATATCGAGGGAGCGATTCACGTGTACTATGACTTGATAGACCAGCCATGTAAAGTGTGCAGAGAGTTGGAGAAGAGTGAAACGTTATCAGATCAATTTAGTTCCATGCATTCGATTCCTCTGGATGAGAAAGTGAATATTTTGAAGGATTTCTTAGTATCTGCCACTGCAAAGGACTGTAGTGTAATGATAAGCTTTAGATCAACAGATGATGGGATCTCAAGATCCTCTTCCCACAGTAACCTGCATCTTGAATCAGCAAAGCAAGAATTTGATTATAAGGTAAGTTTCTTACCTCCAGATACTTAATCTTTGCTTCTTCTGTTTTTGTTAAATCGGATTTGATACACTGAGCTCTATGTTGACAGGTACATTTGATTGATCTTGATATGAGACCTTTAAAGAAAATGGAAGTCTATTACGAGTTAGACAAGAAGATCATGAAGACATACCTGGAGATGGTGAAGAAGAACTAATGAAGGGAAATAAGGAAGAGTTTGGTCGTCACCACGACAGAGAGGATACTTCAATTTTCATCAATCTGTGTGAGCTTTTTTTGCATCATTTGAAAGGTGTTCTCTATCTGAGACAACCATATGAAGTTGGTGAAAATTTTGAGAGTTCGATTCATAGACTCGCGGCCTGAGTTTTGCATTTTAGTCCTTCATAAATACATAAAATTGGATGTTCAACACAAATACTCACATATACAAATATAAAGAGCCTTATTTATCAGACACATTACATGTTTCCACCCAAATTTACATCTTTTAATTCATTTCTCTGAATAATTCATTTAGCAAAACCAAAAACATTAATGAGGAAGATGATGATGCTCTAATGGAGAATCAATCACTCTACATCTCCAAATACTTTTATCTCGCAGATTAACAAGTCCCTAGCTGACATCATTCGAAGTTGACTCTTCCTTGTGCTTCTGTTCTCTTTGTTTTGCCTCCTAAACTTGTTAAGTGTGTTCTCGTGGACGAGCTGCCCATAGAGAACTAAGAGCACGAAGCCTGTGGAAGTACTCTCCTAAAGCGAGCAAGCCTCGAGCAGCCTGTCTTGTCGTCAAGATCTTACTCATTTGCTGCAGCGTCTGATGTCTCAGATGATCCGCCTGTTCCAATAAAGAGACTCTCTTTTTAAAAAACAGACAGTTTCAATGCTTTTATGGAGACAAAGAAAAGACACAAGCTTTCTTGGTCTTGCCAAGGGTTTTATAAAAAGGAAAAATTGATTATGGATTCAACAAGATCATGGAGAGTGCAGAAGCAAAAACTAATGGGCGTATTACCTGGTTCACAAAACCCTCCAATGCTTGAAGATTCTCCATGGCTGATGCCATATGAGCCCCGTGATTCACAGACTCAACAACTCTTATTTCACCTGCTATGCTTTCGACCAAACCCTGCTGGAGTTTATCCAAGCCCTGAGAGAGAGCTTCCTCTGCTTGCTGAGACGACTGTTGGAGGTTTCGCACTTCCAAGATTTGCTGATCGGTTAAGGGCTCAACGTATGGCATCACAACCTAGAGACAACAAAAAACTTTGAGATTTGGTGTTCTGAAGAGTGAAGACTGTAACGTAGAGGTAAAAACTGGCTTACATTTAACAGCTCGGATGGGCGGAAACCTCCAATCCACTGGAAGAAGCGTTCAGTTGAAGTTCGCCACATTCCAGATATCAAGAAGAACACATCAGCCTTTGCAGCATCAGCTTTCATGCGGAAGAGATTTGCGTAGTGGTTCAAGCAAATATCAACCAGCATTCTGAGCTCAATGTCGCTGATATGAGCTTGGATCGCTGTTCGAATCTCACTAACTCTCCTGTTTTGCTCTTCTAGCCAGTGTGTGTATTCCATCTCAAATGCAGCAATCCCTGACAAAAGGTTACTTCTTTAAGGTACTGTCGACTCAAAGATCAAGCAACATCAACATATATCTAGTGATATAAACACCAACCTGTGTTCATGGTTCCAGCTGGTCCTAGATAACTAGTATCTGATGAATTGCGTACGCATAATCCCTGTTGCCTAGCTCTGACAAGTTCCTGCTCGAGCTGTGATAACTTTAACCGACTTTCTTCTAACTGCTGGACATGGGCCTAAAGTCATATAGATAGCTCTGTATAAGCTCTTTTTTTTGTTTTTTCCATTACCACAAGAAAATTCCACCAAGGGACCTTTCTTACCTTCTTTCTTAACCGGCTTTTGCGAGCAGCCTCTCTGTTCTGAGCTAATCGCCGTTTCATCTGTGCATGTACAGAACGAAGCAACAACAATTCATGTCATCACGCCGTGTCTCTTCCTTTAAAATATTTAAAATGGAGAGAAAATGAACAAAAGGAACCATTCCGCCTTAAAATGCTAAACACTTATTGATTACCTTATCATTGATTTGGTCATCGTCCTGATCATTATTACTAGAAGGTTCTGCCTCAACAGAGTTGTACAAAGAAGTATAATTTGCCTGCGCGTATTTTGTCCACTATTAACAAACAGGTAAACCAGAGTCTTAAGACATGAATCTGGGAGAAAATTAATATAATCTGACCTTATTGTTATTATCTGCTTCAGCTCTAGCATCCACTTCAAGAACTGTGGAAGAGCTCTCGTTGTTGTTCTGATTACTAGTAATAGTGCTGAAAGCATTTTCCCAACCAGATAACTGTTGGAATGGTTCATACATCCCCATGTCTCTAAATAATACGACTTGTGTAGAAGAAGAAGAGCTCATCATCTGTAAACCAATAATTACAAAAGCCATGCTTAAAGAGTTTCTCTCCACAAGCAGAAGAGAGAAGATCCAATCAATATCCCTAAAATTACACTGCTTACTAACACTGTTCTTCATCAGTTTCTCGACTAGTTTTAGGCGTTAAGCTATAAAGGTTGAAACTTTTTAATTAAGAATAAAACCAAACTCCTCAAAATCGAGCCTTTGAAGAGAAATTGCCAAATAGAGCAATACCCACGAAATTAGAAATTTACAAATTTGACCAAGACAAACGCGGGTAAGGAAATTGTAAGCGATCAAAACATCGGAAACAAACCAACCACCATTAGAAATTCATCACGAAGCCGAGAAATGAGCAGTGAATCTCAAGTTGAAACGCATTCTGTGTATATTCCGTTCTCGAGAGAAGATAAATGATGAAACTTTGGTCAAAACTTAGAGGTGAAGCGTACACATCATTGAAAGAGATGAAAAAAGCAGAGATATTTTGTTTTTCTTTACTTTTATTATATAAAGTTTTTTTTTTTACTCTTTGCTTT